>NC_080162.1:6911745-7211745 GCF_950295315.1 Erinaceus europaeus | reverse complement strand
CTCCTGCCCCTCCCCTTTTTTCCTCTTCTCTTCCCATTTCTCTCTGCTCTATCCAACAACAACAATAATAGCAATAAAAACAACGACAAGGGAAACAAAAATTAGGGGAAAAAAAAAAAGGTCTCCAGGAGAAGTGGGTTCATGGTACAGGCACCAAGCCCCAGAAATAACCCTGAAGGTCAAAAAAAAAAAAAAAAAAACAGAATGGTTTTAAATATTTGTTTATTAAAAACTGCCTAGCCTTTGAGAAACGGGAAAGCTTGCATATGTTTGAAAACAGACAAAGATGTCAGCAATATACCCATGCAGACTGTAAGACAAAAGAGTGGCAGTGGTATTGAAGTAGACTGGTGTTTCATGAAATTGTAGGTCAGAATGAGAGGTAGACAACAGATAGCTGGAAGGGGTTTATCTCATCAGTGCAAGCACACAGTTTGGGGGTTGCTAGGTGATGAAGGTAAGTGAATGTCTCAACCACTGCAGGTTGGCAGAAGTCAGTAAACAATGTCTTTTCGAGATAAGCACTTGAGGGAGCCAGTCGGTAGCTCAGTGGGTTAAGCACATGGAGCAAGGACTGGCCTAAGGATCCCCATTAGAGCCCCGGACTCCCTACCTGCAGGGGAGTCGCTTCACAGGCGGTGAAGCAGGTCTGCAGGTGTCTGTCCTCTCCCCCCCTCTGTCTTCCCCTCCTCTCTCCATTTCTCTCTGTCCTATCCAACAACAATGACATCAATAATAACTACAACAATAAAAACACAAGGACAACAAAAGGGAATAAATTTTAAAAAATTAAAAAAAGACAAGCCCTTGAATTTTCACATAGTTAAGACTTTGTCACTAACATATTCAGGATTATAAATTAATTATGCTACTAGGAACACTAAATTCTTCCAAAGTTGTAGGCTTAGTATCAAGATGTATATAAGGATAACAAAGTTGTGTTATTCAATAATTTACCTTTATTTCTTAATTATTGACTCAAAAATGTATATCAAATAAAAATAAAGCTGATATTATCATATGTACATACTCTGCAAATAGTTCTATTTTTTCTCACTTCCTTCAAACACAGTTTAACTTGATTTCTTAATTTTATTTTCTTCATTTATTACTGGATAGAGACAGAGAGAAATTGAGAAGGGAGGGAGACATACCTACAGCCTTACTTCAACACTCATGAAGCTTTCTGACTGCAGGTGGGGACCAGGGCACTTGAACCCAGGTCTTTGTGTACTGTAATGTGTGCACTTAGCCAGGTGTGTTACCGTCTAGCCGTCTAGCCTTCCTAGTTTAATTTGAAACAAAAGACTATGTTAGTGGATTTGGAACTACAGAGCATATCTATTGGTATTACTTCACCTTTTTGATTTACTAAAACATTGTGAGCATTAATTTATAAAAATTGAAACTCTATAAGAAAATCAGTCACCATTAGGAGAATTTATTACCAAAAAAATCATTTTCGAATGTCTGAGATCAATTGTTTGAAAACAGTGCTTTAATTTTGGCATGAGGGAAAAGAAACACACAGAGACTCTTTATTTTTATAAATTTTGAAGGAATAGCAAACTTTGATATGTTAATTTCCCTTCAAATTTTCAGTTTCCAAGCCTCCCAGTAACCTAAGTACTACTCTGATTTTGTTCCTTCTGCCAAAATAGTTCCCAAAACTAATTAATTTAGAGAATTCACTACTGAATATAAAGCAATGATTGAATTTATTCCATTATAAAATTTTTATGATCTCAAATCAAACTTCATGTGAATTTTTCTGGATATATTTTATGAATATTATTAAATAATAATGAATGTGTGTTTATTTTTATGGAAGCATAATTTATTTACCTCTAAACTAGTAATCCCTATACTGTTAAATATATTTTTATCAATAACTCAAAATTATGTTTAAGGCTATTCTGCTGAATCTAACTTTCTTTTTCTTAAGGTTCTATTAAACATGAAACTTTAGTAATAAGGGTGTTAATTTATCTTTAGTTATTTGAATTTAAAGTCAGAGATAAATAGATCTAAAGCCTGGTAGACAGTTTGCTCAGTAGACTGTATAAATTACCATGTATTAGGATCTGAGTTCAAGCTCCAAACTGCCATATCTAACCAACTTCCTTTTGGCAAAGGAAACATGATAAATAGCAAATAGTTCACTTGTATTCTGTGCTTGTGGTGTCTTCTCTGTGAGCCTGACTGCCGCGGACCACCACAGCGGATGAGTAGCAGGAGAGTCAGGGGTCTCCGAAGGTGACCTCCCCAGTGGGTCAGGAGTAGGCGCGAGGGAGAACAGATAGACACCACACTCTATTGGAGGGTGAATCTGGACTCATTTTAATAGTGAAACTGCATTAGCTTTTATACTTTTTACAGGTTACATTCAGGTTGCCTAAACAACCAGCTCATAAGGAAGTAGCAATAAGCATCATAGTCTTGTGGCTTTGGCAGGCTACATGTTACTCCCCTATAACTGTAAAGAATGGTACAGTACTTAGTATCGCCCTGTTCCCAGGGGAGGTCATACCCAGAATTGTTTTTTACTTTTGCTGAGGGCTATCTCTACCATTAATCTTCTATGGGGGGCATACAGATCTTTGCCTAGTCATGGGCCACTGCTCATCTAGATCTGGTAAAGTTTAACTATTAATCTTTCTTTGTTTCGATACGTCAACTTGTCCCTGGGAGGCCTCAATCTCTGCATTCTTTCTTTGAGGGGCAGGTCATAACATGACTTATTTTGTCTGTCTATGCTGACCCACCTTCCCCACTTTCATAATGTAACTTTCAAATATGCTCCTGTGTAAGGGAGAGGGGGTGCTTTTGACTCTTCATTCCCACCAGGCACTGCCAAAGTGTTATTAATCAATTGTGACAGTGTAATTATTTGTAACAATGATGGGGGGAGAATGCATTGTCCCATTCTCATCCTTTCTGCCCAGCTTCTTTGAAGTCTGAATGTAGGTTCAGAGGAGATGACCGTGTCATGATCCCTGGCGAACTTGATGGGGCTCCGCACCTAACCACCTCCACTCTGAAGAAAGCTTCATTCCTTTTGTTTCTTACCCTCTCTTTTTCTGTCTTACTTCCTCTGTGTGAAAATGTTAGGCAGGAACAGTGAATTCCTGGAGATGACCCACAACAAACAAGCAAACAAAAAATAAGTAGGACAGGAAAAAAGGGGGATGAGGGTACACCAAGTAATACATTCAGCATATCACACACATTACCACACCCCAGAACCTGATTTCCTATCCCTGGTTCTCACTTGCAGAAAGGAAGTTCTACAAGGGGTGAGTGAGAGCTGTAAGTGTCTCTTCTCATCTCCCCCCCCCTCACACACACACACACACTCTCTCTCTCTCTCTCTCTTTCCCCCCACACCCTCTGCCCCACCTCTGGAATGGTGAAGTCATGTGGGCACTAAAACACAGCACTAATCCTGTTGGGAAAATAAATTAATAATAATAATAATAATAATTAATAATAATAATTTAAGTTAATAAGAACTATGGATAAGGAATGATAAAATCTTAAAAATATGAAACATAACCTAATGGTTTTTCATTCAAATATGCAAAGAGTAGTGAAGTAGGATATGAACTTAGAAATAACTTGGGAGACTCTAGGGATACGACATTATTATATCAATGAGACTTTAAGAAAGGGTGTTTCAGGGTGTCAGGCTGTAGCGCAATGGGATAAGTGCATGGGGCACAAAGTGCAAGGACCGGCGTAAGGATCCGGGTTCGAATCCCTGGATCCACACCTACAGAGGAGTCTCTATCCAAGAGGTGAAGCAGGTCTGCAGGTGTCTGTCTTTCTCTCCCCGTCTTTGTCTTCTCCTCTGCTCTCCATTTCTATCTGCCTTATCCAACAATGATGACAACAATAATAACTACAACAATAAAACAAGGGCAACAAAAAGGGATGTATATGTATATGTATATGTATATGTATATGTATATGTATATGTATATGTATATGTATATGTATATGTATATGTATATGTATATGTATATGTATATGTATATGTATGCATATGATGTATATGCATATGATGTATATGCATATGTATATGATGTATATGTATGTGTATATGATGTATGTGTGCATATGTATATGATGTATATGTATATGCATATGCATATGTCTATGTATATGATGTATATGTATGTGTATATGTATATGATGTATATGTATATTCATATGCATATGGTGTATGTGTATGGGTATATGTATATGATGTATATGTATATGCATATGATATATATATATATATATATATATATATATATATATATATATATATATATGAAATGATATTTTCAATAGGTTGAGAGATATGTACAGGGTGTGTACCGTGGCTGAATTTTGCCCTGGTGAGAACCCCACCATCATGTGGGAGAATCAGGGCCCTGTAAGGTCTGATGCTGTTACATCTTTTCTTTCATTGTTTATCTGAATGAAAGTTGGACCAGTTGAAGTGATATATGTATGTTTGAAATCCTGGATCTGCAACACAGCAAAAAAAATGCTAGAAATATTTTACTTAGTAATGCTAAGGGCTAGATATAAAGGCAAGTTGTGAGGATACAAAAGGAATGAAAAAATTCTGTCATAAAGAAGTTAATAGGATAATTAATTCCAGTTGCTTTCAAAGACTATAATTTTGGACTAGGGAGACAACCTAATGGTTATACAAAAGACTTTCAATGCCTGAGACTCCAAAGTCCCAGGTTTAATCCCTAGAACCACCACTGGCCAAAGCTGAGCAGTGTGTACCTTTCTCTCTGTGTCTTTCATTAAAAATTAATAAATAGGGAGTCAGGCTGTAGCACAGTGGGTTAAATACACATGGTACAAAGCACAAAGGACCAGCATAAGGATCCAGGTTTGAGCCCCAGCTCCCCACCTGCAGGGGAGTTGATTCACAAGAGGTGAAGCAGGTCTGCAGGTGTCTGTCTCTCTTTCCCCCTCTCTGTCTTCCCCTCCTCTCTCCATTTCTCTCTGTCTTATCCAAAAAAAAAATTAATTAATTAAATTTAAAAATCTGCAAAAAAAGAAAAATATTATAATAACTATAAGAAAATTACATGTTAGATAATATGGACATTCAGCAGAGTGAAAACATTGGAATGGGTGACAGGCCGGTGTGGTACCTGGCAGAGCACACAGGTTACCACAGGCTAACACCTGGGTTAAAGCCCCTGGTCTCCAGCTGCGTAGGACAGGGTCTCCCAGAGTAGTAAAGCAGTGCTGCAGGTGTTTCCCTCCTTTTCTCCCTTATCATCTTCCCTTTCCTTCTCAATTTCTATGTTAAAAAAAATGAAAAGAGAAAAAAAATTCCACCAAGAGTGGTGAGTTTGTTTTGCAGACAAGGAGCACCTGTGATAACCTTGGTGGCAATAAAAATAATAATAAAATAAACTCACAGAAGAAAGGGGAAAGGATGGAAAGAAGGAAGGAAGGAAGGAAGGAAGGAAGTGGAAAAGGTAGAAGAGAAGAGAGAATAAGATGATCATTTTATCTATAGTTTCCTTAATAGAAACTGCAAGACAGAGAGAGAGAGAGAGAGAGAGAGAGAGAGAGAGAGAGAGAGACTGACTCATAAACCATTTCCCCAGCAGTTGAGACCAGTGTTGGAACTAAGTCACATGGTAACACCTCTGCCTGGCACCTGGCATTTATTATTTTAATATTGGACATGATAGAGTTGCAGAGGCTCAGGAATAAAAGGGATGTGTTTCCCTGGAAGATGAAACTCTACATGAATAGAAGTTTGAGAGAGGGCCCCGGTGGTGGCGCACCTGGTTGAGCGCACATGTCACAGTGCGCAGGGACCCAGGTTCAAGTCCCCAGTTCCCACCTGCAAGAGGAAGCATCACAAGTGGTGAAGCAGGGCAGCAGGTGTCTCTCTGTCTCTCTCCGTCTCTACCCCCCCCCTTCCTGCTTTATCTGGCTGTCTCTATCCAATAAATAAAGATTTAAAAAAAAGAATAATTAGGGGGCCGGGTGGTGGCACACCTGGTTGAGCACATGTATTACACTGCTTAAGGACCCAGGTTCGAGCCCCTGTCCCCCACCTGCAGGGGGAAGGCTTTAGGAGTGGTGCAAGCAGGTCTGCCGGTGTCTCTCTGTCTCTCTCCCACTCTATCACCTCCTTCCCTCTTGGTTTCTGCCTGTCTCTATCCATTAAATAAAGATTTAAAAAGAAGAAATTAAAAAGAAGAATAATTTATAAAAGAAGTATGAGAGACAGTATGATGCATTCATCAGATTCATAATACATCAACTAAGGTAGAATAACAGAATACTGAGATTCACCTTTAGAGTTAAGGGCCTGATAATATGACACATTAATGACATCCTAATTCTTTACCTTTGTGATGAAGGAATATCATGGAGATTTTGAACTTGTTTAAACAAGACTGTTATTTGTTTCTGAGGGGACCTTGCTTTACAAACTACAGATGTCTCTGAAGTACAATTCCCATCCTTTTCCAGAATGTTTTACGATGCTTCATCTGCTACCAGTCCATTGGAGCCCCTGCATTCCTTGCAATAAACAGTCATCCCCTCTGTATCCTCTTGAGAACTTCAGTTCTTCAGTCTGAGACCACTGGCTTGTCTTCATTTGACTTTGTTTCTTTATTTGTACCATTTGAGAGAAAATATTCTGAATGTCCTTTATTTAAGTCTCTGTACTGTTTCTTGTAGGACTAATTTGGTGATGTTATATTCTTTTTAATTTTTTATATTTATTTATTCCCTTTTATTGCCATTATTGTTTTATTGTTGTAGTTATTATTGTTGTCTTTGCTATTGATGTCATCATTATTGGATAAGACAGAGAGAAATGGAGAGCGGAGGGGAAGACAGGGGGAGAGAAAGACAGACACCTGCAGACCTACATCACTGCTTATGAAGCGACTCCCCTGCAGGAAGGGAGCCGGGATCCTTATACTGGGCCTTGTGCTTTGTACCACCAGTTACCCCTCTTCTGGCTGATCTCATATAACGTGGTTCCTTCAAGTTCCATCCAAGATAAAGTGAAGGGGATTGTTGCATCATTTTTGGCTAACAGAGAAGTATGCCCTCTTAAAATGTTAAAAGGTTATGCTCTTGTGCATATGTATTTTAATGACCATTCATCTGGTATTGGCCATGTGAGTTGCCTCCATAAGTGGGTCAGTATTAATAATGTTACTATGAACATATGTACAAAACATCTCTTTAGATAGGCATTTGTATATTCTTTGGATAGAACCCTAGGAAAGGAATTGCTGGGTTGGTAGCTAGGACCATTTCCAATGTTCTGAATCTTTAGACTGTTTTCTACAAGGGTTAGACTAACAGACATTCTCATCTGCAGAATGAAAGTATCGCCAGATGCTAACCCTTGTTTCTGCCCATTCAGAAACAGGATATCCCCACATGTGTGAAATGGCAGTTCACTGTTCTTTATAAGCACTTCTCTTAAAATCAGTGAATGTGTTCTTTTTTTAATATTTATTTTTTGATAGATAAAAAAAAAGAGAGAGAGAAGGGGGTCAGACTGTAGCACAGTGGGTTAAGCACACATGGCATGAAACTCAAGGATTGGCTTAAGGATCCTGGTTTGAGTCCCTAGCTCCCCACCTGCATGGGGTTCACTTCACAAGCAGTGAGTGAAGCAGGTCTGAGGGTGTCTGTCTTTCTATCCCCATCTCCGTCTTCCCTCCTCTCTCCATTTCTCTGTCCTATCCAGCAACAGCAACATCAATAACAAGAATAATAATAACCACAGCAATAATAAAAACAAGGACAACAAAAAAGGAAAATAAATAAATAATATAGTTTTAAAAAGAGGGAGAGATTAAGAGGGAAGATTGGAGAGAGACAGAGACACACTTTCAACCCTGCTTCCCTACTTGAGATGTTTTCTCCTCACAGAAGATGACCAGGGCTTGAACCTGGATACTTGCACACTATAGTGTGTGAACTCATTTGAAAATGTTTTATATGTCCGCTGGCCGTCTGGATATCTTCTTTGGTGATTAATCTGTTTCCTCTCCTCATTTTTTTAACTGGGTCATTTCTAAGATTAGTTAGTTCTTTATATATTGTGATTATTAGCTTTTTGTCTGTTGTAAAGTGTAAAGATTTTTCATTCATTAGGATATCTTTCTGTTTTGATGATGGTTTATTTCCCTGTGCAGAAGATTTTTCAGCTTGATGTAGTCCACAAAGACCATTATTCAGGACAGGTTATATGCTAAACTACAAGGTTGGTGTCAATAAATACAGGAGCATTGAAATGATTCTGAGCACCTTTTTAGATCACAGTGAATCTGAACTAACACTCGGCCACCAAAAAAGAAAGTCACCACCCCCTGCCCATCAGAGAGAGAGAGAGAGAGAGAGAGAGAGAGAGAGAGAGAGCCTCAAAAATATGTTTCAGAAACCTTTGGGCCAGGTATCCAGGGACCCCAGCCAGTGGCACACCTGGTTGAGCACAGACATTACAGTATGCAAGGACCCTGGTTCAAGTTCCTGGTCCCCACTTGCAGGGGTATAGCTTTTCAAGTAGTGAAGCAGGCTGTACCTGTCTCTCTGTCTTCCCATTTCTCCGTCTCTATCCAAGAATAAATAAATAAAAATGTAAAAAATAACTTTTGAGCCAAAGATGACATCAAGCAGGAAATTAAAAAATTTCCTAGAGGCAAATAAAAATGAAGAGGCTAATTACCCAAATATTGGGGACATAGCTAAAATGGTACAAAGAGGGAATTCATAGATGTGGGTACACATCAAGGAACAAGAAAAGGCCCAGATCAACAACTGACTGCATATCTGAGGGATCTAGAGAAAGAACAAATGAAGTTTATTGCAAGAAGTCAATACCAGAGTTCTATGCCTCCCTCCCCTCCACTGGAAGCTGTAGTGGTTCTCCCAAGGGCATAGATGTGGGCTGATTCTATAACTATTTATCTATTTAGCTATTGACTTGATGCTGCCTCTCAGAGGATGGACCTTTTGAGATCTCTCTCATGACTACGCCTGAATCATTTCTTTCCATATTTATCATCATTCGATGCTTCAGCAGTTCCTATTGTAAAATGACGTTCTGATCTCCTCTGAATGAGCTCTGTAATGGAATAAATCCTCCCTTTAAAAGGGGGGGGGCATTGTAGTATTTCCTCTGCTCTTCAATTTGTACAATCCACATGCGACAATTGCTGTGAAACCTGCCATTCCAATGGGGACACATGGTGCCTCTTTAGCTTCTCGTATAAATTTAGACCTCTGATCTTCATCATATGAGGAGAGTGATACATCGGTGTTGCTTGACACAGTGACCAAAGAAACATCCAAAAGCACTGAACCCCTCCCGTACACTCTGGCTTCACCTCATCCACATGTGTGTAGCAGCCCAAGGCTTTGTTGTGGGAGCAATGACTGTTGGTCTGGAATATTCCATGGATAAGGAGTGCTGGGCAAAGTCTAAACCTTAGAAGAGACGCTGTCTTGATCTTGGTACTTGTTTAAGTTAGATATCTCATATTTAGGCTATATGTCTATATTGACAATGAATTATCTGAGTGAGTCTAATTTGCATAATATGCATACTGGGCTCATATTTAGGCTATATGTCTATATTGACAATGAATTATTTGAGTGAGTCTAATTTGCATAATATGCATACTGGGTTCATATTTAGGCTATATGTCTATATTGACAATGAATTATTTGAGTGAGTCTAAGTTGCATAATATGCATACTGGGTTCTTTTCTACAGGGGTGATTTGCCTGATAACTGAAACACTAATGACTGCTCGACTAAGTAGGTCATTAGGGTATAATCAAGTTGTGTCATTAAATGCTCTTTATGGTGGTAAAATGTCTACCTTAGGATTCTTCTGATGAGATTTTTAAAGATGATAATAGTCTAGTTCTGAAGTACAGTTGCTGCAAAATATTGGATACTGTTGATGTTGTATAGGAGTCCCACTTATTCTGATTAATTTAACTTCTTCTGCCTGCCTTGTAGAGTCATTGGTACTTCAGTTTTAAGGTTGGCCATCTCTTTAGAAACACTGCGTGGAATATAACATAAGCCTTTCAGTCACTGACAATTTGCATTAAGTGTTAAACCAAACCTAAAAGACTAATAACAGAACAACTGAGACATCGTCTTTACTCGTAAATCTAAAAATAACTAGGATTCCTGTTAGCTCTTTTGTAATTGTGAAATTATATTTTTGCTGCTATTCTATCAGAATAATTTTTAAATGTCATCTTGAAATAGCGATAAATATTTTAAGTTCTGATTTAGTTAGGTGAACATTTTTAAATGTATGCTGTATGTTTATTTTGTCTGTCATAATTGTGAGATATTAAACTAAGCAAATTAGTTGTAGTGAAGAAAGTGATTTGAGTGAGTTGGTTCGGTCAGACATTATACACATCTACATCTGCTAATTTTTTAATTAAAATTATGAAGTTATATAACCTGAGTTTAAATTTCATGGTGGTACATGGTAAATGGTGTTATATTAAATCAAATGAACATACACAAAAACACACAAAAAAAAGATTAAAGCAGCAACTCATTCCATTGTAAACAAACAAATGCAAAGAAGACATAAGTAAAACTGATGTGAGTATAAATAAGTTGATTTATACTCAAGAAAAAAATGGAGAGGAATCAAATAGATAAAACTATAAATAAAATAGGAAAATTAAAGATACTACAGAAGTCCATAACATAATAGAGGCTTCTATAAACAAATTTTTGCCATCATACTCAGTAATCTAGAAGAGATAAAACATACAGCTTACCAATACTGAAGCAGAAGGAACTAGAAAACATGAATTGACTAATTACAATGAAAGAAATTGAAATTAATAAAAAAAACTCCAGTAATAAGAGTTCCAGACCAGATGATTTTTAACAATGAAGTTTATAAAAATTAAATTAAAAATTACTACCTAATGTTTCAGAAGCTTCCAAAAAATGTGGCTATGAGAATATTTCCTTTAAAGTCAATATCTCTGATACAAAAATGGACAGAAACACAATGAAAACAACTAACAATGTAGACCAACATCTCTGATAAACATAGATCTGAAATATTGAACAAAATACTAGAAAACAGGAGGCAAAAACAGGGATACAAATTTGGTTCTGCATATAAAAATCAATAAATATAATTTATCACATTGACAATAAGGAAAGTAGGAACTACATGTTTATTTCAGTAGATATAGAGAAAACCTTTGAACTAATATAGCAGTCCTTCATCATTAAACATTTTAAAAATGGATGTTGAGGGGGAATTCCTCTGTCTGCTCAAGTATATATATATAGATTTTCCTCTTAGATAATATAGAAGATTGAGCCATTCACTATCACTATTAATGAGAAAGATACATGTTTGGAAAGAAGTAAAGTTAACAGCTTTCATAGATGCTGTGACAGTATATGTAGACAATCCAAAATAATCTAGAAGAAACTCCTAGAAAGTATAATAAAATATATAGTAAGATGGAAGGCTACAAAGTCAAATACAAAAATCAGAGGCACGACTCTATGCAAATAGAAATCTAGAAAAGGAAAAATGCATAAATGGATCCCATTTACAATACTGCCAAAACAGTGATCTATCTAGTATTAAACATAGCAAAGAAGGTGTATATTGTACAATAAAATGATGAACCACTACTAAAGTAAATAGAAAAGGACACGAGGAAACAGAAGGATTGATGACTGGGCGGTAATGCCCCCAGCTGAGCAAATATGTTCCCATGTTGTCAGTACCGGTCCAACACCTGCCAGTGTGTGTGTGTAGGGGGTGGGGGATGTCAGGAATGGTGAAGTAGTTTTTCAGGTGTTTCTTTTACTCTTTCTTTCAATATCCCCTTTCCTTTTCTATTTATGTCTGCCTCTATCCAATAAATAAGTCAATAAGTGTTAAAAGAAAAGAAATCTAAGGGTTGTCCATGATCATAGATAGGGAGAGTTTGTATTGTTAAAGTGCCTATCATACTCAGTATCACATACAATTTAATGCAATCTTGACAAAGGTCCCACCAAATATTTTCAAGGACATATAGGAAGCAATAGCTGTAAAGGTTTTTCACTTTTTATGTAATAGTTGATTTTTTCTATATTTTAACTATATATTCTTTCATTTTTTGTTATTTACAAGATGATGATAAGGGTATAGTTCCATACCATTTCTACCAGCAATATTGTGTGCCTTCTCCCATGACAATAAGCACCGTAGTTCTCACAAGGTCTTCAATTAAGATGATTATAATAGGGAGTCGGGCAGTGGCGCTGCAGGTTAAGCACACATGGAGAAAAGCACAAGGACCAGCTTAAGGATTCCTGGTCAAGCCCCTGGCTCCCCACCTGCAGGGGAGTCACTTCACAAGTGGTGAAGCAGGTCTGTAGGTGTCTTTCTCTCCCCCTCTCTGTCTTCTCCTCCTCTCTCCATTTCTCTCTGTCCTATCCAATAACAGCATCAATAACAACAATAATAACCACAGCAGTATTAAACAACAAGGGCAACAAAAGGGAAAATAAATACATAATTTTTAAAAAGATAATAATAATTGATAATAATAAAAGAAAATAGAGAATTGAAATACATGAACTTAAAATAAAATATAATCAACCCATGTATATTAATTGAATAGAGAAAGATGGAAATTGTGAGAAAGACAGAGACAGAGAAAACCTGCAACCCTACTTCACTTTGTGAAGTTTTCCCCCTTGCAGCTGGGGGCCAGGGACTTGAACACAGATCCTTGAGCATTGTCATGTGTGCAATTAACCAGGTGCATGACAGCCTGACCCCCACAATGTCATCTTTTTTAAAGTGCAGCACACCTTTGAGTAGATGTCCCAGAACTCCTTTGTCCAATCATCAGATGATGGACATGTAGGTTGTTTTTGTGGGACTATGTGAAAGCTTGGTAGATCTTAGGGGAGCTCTCCCATCCTTGGATGGAGGTCTGGAAAGACACCTACTTGTTAGCCTCTCTCCTTATAGAGATGAGCCAAGAGGGCAAAGTCTCCCAGACTCAGCTTCTCCTTGTTCGTCTCTCAAGCTCACAGAAAGCCTACAGGCCTCTCACACTTAGTTCCCCCTGCTGACAGGCCAAATGGTTGCCTGCTTTAGGGTTCACTCAAAGTTCATGATAGTCACTCAAAGTTCACACATCCACTTCACCTTTTGATCATAAAGGAGAACACACTCTATCATACACCCTGCCAATACCAGGCAGTCAGACCCCTAAATTCTATTTCCTTGTGCCTTTTGATATCTGTGATTCACATCAAGCTTTCTTTTTCTTCTTCTCTACCTCACCTTAATTAATTAACCTGCATCATGGAGACTAATCATTTAGACCTTTATGTATCTGCATCAATTCTTGTCATATCAGCCTCCTACCGTAGGGGCAAGATGACTTTTCAGAAACCTGTAATTTCTGACATATGTGGAAAATGTTCTTTGTTTAAGTCAGTATAAAGACCTGTACTCTTCTCCAAATAAACGAATGTTCATACCAGAATGTTCCCCAATGCCCCTTTCTGAATTCATGCCACCTCTAGAGCCAGTGATGGATGGTCAGAGGCTTACCCCCTGGTTGGAGCTACTCCACGTGAACCCCAGCAGTTTTCATAGCTGTGCTATGGTAAATAGTACAGCTTTGTACTTGGAGATGTCCCTTCAAATTATGTTTTCCCTGTTTTTTTGGTGTTTTTTTTTTTTTTTTTTTTGATAAATGCCTAGGATTGGTATTTCTAGCTCATCAGGTATTTCCATTCCAGTTTAAGGATGTTCCATACTATTGTTCATAATAGCTGTACCAGTTTCCATTCCCACCAGTTCAATATTGTTCTTCCTTCTCCATATTCCTTTCAACATTTTCTGCTTGCTTTTTATTGATGAAGGCTGTTCTCACAGGGATGAGGTGGTGTCTCAGTCTCCGTGTGGTTTTAATTTGCATTTCTCTATGAACTAGTGAAGTAAAGCATTCCTGCATATGCATGTGGGCCATGCTTATCTCTCCTTTAAAGAAATATCTATTCATACCCTCTGCCCACTTTTTTACTGAGTTGTTATTTTCGTTTTTGTTGAGCTGTGCGTATTTTTTTGTAAATATTTGATATAAATGGCTTGTCAAACGTGTGGTGTGCAAATACCTTCTCCCAGTTGTTGGGTTGCCTTTTAAGCCTTGTGGAAACTTTTTGATTTGTAGAGTGTTTTAATTTGATGTAGAACTGAAATCCAGATGTATAATCACACTATAAGATTCTCTATAATGCTATTTTATGTATGTATAAATCATGGCTTATACTGGATAAAATTTCTAGATTCCTTAAAGAATTGAATGAACTAATCCAAGAAGAGTTTAGCACAGTGCTGTTACATTAAACTAGATCAACACAGAGGACTTAGTGATACCCCTGTTTCTTAAAATAGTATCACATAATAGCTGTTCAATTTAGCAGTTGACTAATAAGCACAAAACCTTTAGTAATGTAGTTTGAATTGCCTAGTGTGCAAGGGCAAGGGGAAAGAAATACAATCATTACACTAACATCTTGCTCATTTGTGTTTTAGGAGAGAATTTGTTTGTGACTATGAGGGGAACACCTTAATACAGAGGCACTTTATTAGGCAAATGCAGGTGCTACATATTATATTTTATTCAGATTGTATGATTGAATCCTGAAGTTTCCTCTGATTCATTAGGGGAATATGATAAACCTGAAATTATATTTACTGTCAATTAACAGTGATTCTTAACAATGACCTTAAAAATCTGTGTAATATAATTACCTCATCAAGTAGTAAAGTCAGGTTTTGAAAGTATACTGTATTATTTTATTATTCACACTTAAGAATGATTGTGTGCGTGTGTGTGTGTGTTTAGACACATATCCTGCATACAGGATTTCCAGATAAATACAAATAAAGACAATAAGAAAGGCTAGGTGGTGGTGCACCTGGTTAAGCACACACATTACAGTGCTCAAGAACCCAGGTTCAAGTCCCTGTCCCCACCTGCAGCAGGAAAGCGTTATGAGTGGTGAAGCACGGCTGTGTGCCTCTCATCCTCTTTCCCCCTATGTCCCCCTCCACACTCAGTTTCACTCTATCTCTATCCAATAATAAATAAATAAATAAGACAACAATAAGATACCACTTCACTTCTGTAAGAATGTCACACATCAGAAAAGATAAAAGGATAATAACAGCAAATATTTTAGAGGTTTCAGGCCTAAAGGGATCCTCTTGCACTGCTGTTGGGAATGTAAATTGTTACAATCCCTGTGGAGAACAGTCTGGAGAACTCTCAGAAGACTAGAAATGGACCTACTCTATGACCCAGCAATAACTCTCCTGGGGATATATCCCTAAGGGAGGAAACACCCACCCATTCCAAAAGATTAGTGTATATTATGTTCATAGCAGCACCGTTTGTAATAGCTAAAACTTAGAAGCAACCTAGGTATCCAATGACAGATGAATGGCTAAGAAAGTTGTGGTCTATATACGCAATAGAATATTACTCATCTATTAAGAATAGTGAATTCACCTTCTTCACCACAGCTTGGTTGGAACTTGAAGGAATCCTGTGAAGTGAGATAAGTCAGAAAGAGAAGGATGAATATGGGGTGATCTCACTCATGGGCTGAAGTTGAGAAATAAGAACAGAAAGGGGAAACACAAAGCAGAATCTGAACTGGAGTTGATGCAGCATTACACCAAAGGAAAGGATTCTGAGGGTAGGGGAAGATGGTGCAGGGAGCTTTCACCTCCTGCTGCAAGATGGTGGAGAAGGATCTAGGCTAGGGGTGAGAAAATGGGGAAATTTTACTCAAGTGATAGCAAATATATTTATTGTCAACCATTAACCCCAAATGATAACAAAGAAATATACACATATATACAGATAAATAGAATAAAAGCATCTAGTTATCAAAATATTTAGCTTTTGGTTGTGTGTGTGTGTGTGTGTGTGTGTGTGTGTGTGTGTGTAATAGAAAAATGCAGTTGTTTCTTAGGGTTCATTGTTGCTCGGAACTCAATAAAGGAATGAGGAGATTCTCATTTGGGGAGTTTTCTTTTAGTGAGGTGAGCGTGACTGATTACTATAGCACATTAAACGTAAAAACAAGAGAAATGAAATATCTATGTTGTATAGAGGAAGAGATCTAATCCTGCCTCCTGACATTTCTCATCTGTGTACCCTGAAATTACAAGGGTTTTTAATTTTTTATTGGGACATTAATGATTTACACTCAACAGTAAAATACAATAGTTTTTACATGCATAGCATTTCCCAGTTTTCCACATAATAATTCAACCCCCACTAGGTCCTCCTCTGCCATCGTGTTCCAGGGAATGAACCCTCCTCCCTACCCGAGTCTTTTACTTTGGTGAAATTCACCAGAAATTGCAATTTTTGAAGAGAAATTGTTCTTACATAGTTCATGAGGTCTTCTCTCCTTTAATTTGTACCATTAATTTTCCATACTATAATTCTTAATGAAATGAGATCATTTTCAGTAATAGCATGGGCTTACTATATTTCTTGTACTGAGATAATTGAGCAACTTAGTGGAGAACTAATGCATATACCTTTAAAGGTAAATTAATTAATTTGAATTCTGCTATTAAGCGTAACCAATTCATGATCAGAGAGAAATCAAGACACATGTATTTGAGTGAAACCAGTTAAAACTGCATCAAAGGAATCACTTTTGAGAATATGAACTAACCTCAAGCAATCACTTCAAATGCATATGCAAGAGTAATAATCTGTGAAGCACTAATACTTGATTTACATACAGTTAGTCCAGGAATATGAAGGAATAAATGTACTTCTGACCAGTTGCAGACTTTCTGGTTTCTTTATAAAGATTAGTCCTTCAAATAGAAAAAAAAAACCTTTATAAATACAACAAAAATATAATTATGTCCAATAGTATTCAATTTATATTAATTTAACAACAAAATTATATATCCATATTCTTTTTTAAAATTCTCTTTATTTATTTATTGGACAGAGACAGCCAGAAATCGAGAGGGGAGGGGAAGCTAGAGAGGGAGAGAGACAAAGAGACACTTGTAAAAATGCTTCACCACTCCCAAAGCTTTCCCTCTGCAGGTGGGGGGAGGGCACTGGGCGCTCCAACCCAGGTCCTTGCACATTGTACCATGTGTGCTTAACCAATTGCACCACTACCCAACCATTATATTTATGTTCTTACCTATTCATGATTAATATAAATTTCCCATAGCAGTATCTCAAACACAGGAAAAAAGTGAAGTATAAAATTAAAAAAAAAAAAGTTGGGCAGGGTAGAGAGCATAATGGTTATGGCAAAGAGACTCTCATGTCTGAGGCTCCAAAGTCCCAGGTTCAATCCCCTGCCACCGCAAGCCAGAGCTGAGCAGTGCTCTGGTTAAAAGAGAGAGAGGGAGATGGTATTACCTGAGAGGTTCTTGGTGGATAGAGCCTATACCTTCCATGTGTTCCTTGAGCCACATGATCTCAAGGGGGTTCAAAAGAGGATTTGAATCATTTCTTCTGTATTTTCCCTTTCTGTCCTAAAGTTATTTTGAACTATTATAGAAATGGGGTCACTTTTTTTCATGGTGACAAATACAAATTTCCATTAATAAATAGACACTAGTTACCTAAACAAAATTAAGTAATTTCAGTAAGGAACGTTAAGAGAGGGACCGTTCTTTAAGAAAAAGATACAGGGAGTCAGCCGGTAGTGCAACAGGTTAAGCACAGGTGGCACAAAGCACAAGGACTGTCATAAGTATCCAATTGGAGACCCAGCTCCCCGCCTGCAGGGGAGTCGCTTCACAGGTGGTGAAGCAGGTCTGCAGGTGTCTGTCTTTCTCTCCCCCTCTCTGTCATCCCCTCCTCTCTCCATTTCTCTCTGTCCTATCCAACAACAATGACATCAATAACCCCAACAATGTTCAACAAAAAGGGCAACAAAAGGGAAAATAAATATTTAAAAAAAAAAATGGAACTGCTATGTGACCCAGGAGTCCTCTCCAGACATCCATTTAATGAACACAAACCACTTAACTAAAGAATTCTCCTCATGATCTTGTCCATGGACACACTGTCAGTAAGAGCCAAATTTTAGAAACAGTGTTAAGTGTCCAATAAGAAATCAGAGGTTAAGAGGTTGTATACAAAATGGCATTTTGTGCAAGTTGAAATCTCTTGTGTTACAATATGTATGGAAATGGCGGGAGTTGTCTTACTTAAAGCAGAAAAAAGGATGAACACTGATGACTTTATTCCTAAGTGGTGTCTGGAAAAGAAAGCAAGGACACATATAGGATGAAACCTTAGTGAAACGTGTAGCATTGAAGAAGATCCAGGAACTCACTCAGAAGTGCTCAGGCGAGGTTGGAGACCTGAAGCCCTAAGTAGCAGCCCCGTGAGGGCTTGGCAGGGGCTAAGTCTAATGACCCCTGTCTTGTAGAAATGTGGAAACATGCTTTCCTGAGAAATAACAATACAGTAAGTTAACATTTCTTCAGTGAAGTCATAGGGGAAATGATGAAAACAAAAAAGAAAATAGAAGATAACTGCCGTAATTAATTGCACATATTGGTCGAGTCAAAAGATTCCTATATTGGTTGTAAGTGGTCACTGTCATCATCATCACCATCAGGCACAAATCCTGCATCATTATGTGTTGACTTTGTATTTTAGGATCCTGAGTCCTAGTCAAGACAACAGGTTTAAGAAACTTAAAAAATAATTTTGCAAATGTCTGTCAATAATATGCTTAATCACACCATATTAAAAATTCAGGGGGGGTCGGGGGTTAGTGCAGCAGGTTAAGCACACATGGCGCAAAGCACAAGGACCTGCGTAAGGATCCCGGTTCGAGCCTTGGAGTTGCTTCACAGGAGGTGTCTGTCTTTCTCTCCCCCTCTCTGTCTTGCCCTCCTCTCTCCTTTTCTCTCTGTCCTATCCAACAACGAATGACATCAACAACAACAATAATAACCACAACAAGGCTACAAAAGGAAGAAAAAATCATGAATATACCAGTTCATATAAGATTGGACAATGGAGAATCACTGACTACTAATTTTAATGTATAGTAAATAATATACTCCAAATAAGTTTTTTTAAGTGTTCACCAATGTAAGTGTACAGTATGAAATTAACATATTTAAAAACTTTAAGATTATCAAAGATATAGAGCCAGATACCTGTGCAAACTTTATTTATAATAACTATGATATTTACCTTTAGAGCTATTATGGTAAGAAAAGCCTTTTATAATGCCATCAAATCTTTAGATGAGCTCCAAGATGTAGGGAGAAAAATCAGTTCCTTTATTTTAAACAGGACATTGATAAAACAAGTTCAACTGAGGGAAAAGGCATACATATTGCCAGTGTCTATAGTAAGCAGAATAATTGCCTCCTAATTACATACACATTATAAATCTGTCATCTATTTATATATTAACTTGGAATCCGTCTTCCTGCTATAATTCAGGATATCTGCCTTAAAATATGGATATTAACATGCATTGTCCAGATGGGCATATTGCAAACCCCTTATGTGAAGGGACTAAAATGTGGAAACTAGAGGCAGAAAATAATGTTAGAATGTTGTGGTCTTGGAAGGATTTAATTTAGTTTTCCTTATTTTGAAAGTAGCTTGCCAATTTTAGAAATAGCAGTGAAATACATTTTCTTCTAAAGCATCCAGACTGCAACAGCCTTCCACATTGACAGTGTTAAGATTGGGGGTTAACAAACAGTATTTTAAAATTCTACAAGTAATATATAGAACAACTAAATTTGTGATGATCCTTATCTGAACAATGAACTGATATGGTATCTGATAATCATGGGATATAACAGACACAGTTGTTTTTCTTTTAAGCTTTGTTCTGCTCTCAGTAGTGACTTAGGAAATCAGTTTAAGTCATTCTGACAATATAGGCAATGCAGAATGTGTTGCCTTGCAATGTCTGTGGCATTTTTTTTTCCTTTGGGCCTCAGAAAGTAAAATTTCCCTTTGGCTATTAACAGATAACAGATGTTGTGGTAGCAGTGTTCTTGAATGACCCACATATCCACACTTTCTCTTGACATTCTTAACAGTAATAATCACAAAGTCCAGCAATGATCAGAAAATGTCCTGAGCACACAGCTACTCTTTGTTATAGAATATCAATTGTTATTGTTGTTAATATCTTACTGTGTCATTTTTTCAATTATGTTTTATAATAGGTATGAATAAGAAAGACAGTAAATTTAGCGTTTTGTAATTTCTACAAAAAGTTTTATTGGGTTTACTCTTGAAGAAAGATGGAAACTGTGAATGTGAATGCTTGATCCTGCACTGTACATGTGACTTTATACAACTTATTAGGATCTTAATGTATGTGAAATACTATGGTGAGTCCTTTCAGGTGTAAAACTAAAATTAAGACATAGTAACTGCCCTTAACTTGCATAGAGGATTCAAACTGTGAAGCTGCAATCAAGAGACTTAAGTGTGCTATAAAAAGTCTTTGAGAATTGACTTCTAATATTGTAAACAAAGGAGTATCAGTAGCCTGATCTCAGATAAGACAAAAATCATTCATTCATATATAAATTTTAACTAAAAACAAACAAAATATAATTTAAAGTTGCTGTAAGTTGTCCATAGAATAACAGATAAAGGGGAAAAACAAAAAAGAAAGAAAGAGAGAGAGAGAGAGAGAGAGAGAAAGAAAGAAAGAAAGAAAGAAAGAAAGAAAGAAAGAAAGAAAGAAAGAAAGAAAGAAAGTCTGTGAAGTATTGGTAAGAATGCCAAAGTTGGGAGTCAGGCGGTAGCGCAGCGGGTTAAGCACAAGGACTAATGGAGTAAGGATCCCAGTTCGAGTCCCCGGCTCCCGACCTGCAGGGGAGTCGCTTCACAGGCAGTGAAGCAGGTCTGCAGGTGTCTGTCTTTCTCTCCCCCTCTCTGTCTTCCCCTCCTCTCTCCATTTCTCTCTGTCCTATCCAACAATGATGACATCGACAACAACAACAATAATTACAACAATAAAACAACAAGGGCAACAAAAAGGAATAAATAAATAATATTTTAAAAAAAATTTAAAAAGAATGCTGAAGTCTCGGAATGGCCCTGTAGTTCCCATGGTCGGCTGCCTGGCCTGGAGATGTGTATTTCTGCAGACCACATGGGGTTCCTACATTTTGGGAGAAAGTTTTGGTGCTGCAGTGGCTCACCTTCTCTCTCTAAACCTCAACCTTGGGAAGTAAATCTATACTTATCAGAGGCACTCATGATCAAACAAAATAAAATAAAGAAAAATGAAAATGAAAATTAAAAAAGCAAAATAAAAAGAGCAGTAAAATGTGTGGCATTGGAGTTTCCATCTGAATTGGCCCTTTCACCAAGTCCCTGCCTCCCTTCCGGCTCTTCTGACCCTGGGGCTACTTTAAGTTCCAGGGGGAACACACTGTCAGCACTGCCATCCTCTCAGCCTGGTTTTGCAGAAGCTCAGTTCCAGGTAAAACAATGAGAGAAAGAAAGATCCACTTTTTGCTTGTTTTGTTTTGTTTTCCTTCGCCGGCTGTATGCTTGAGAATGCAAACTCTGAACTCTATGACTGGTGTGAAAATATGAGAAGACTTGACCCTGATTATTCTCCCCTGAGCTCCTTGAACAGTGCAGACTCCACTCCATCCTCACCCAAGCTCCTGGAATGTCGCAGATACTGAATACTCGAGATGATCACTATAGAAAATGTCAAGGGAGGGAATGGGATACCGGATTCTGGTGGTAGGAACTGTGTGGAGTTGTACCCCTCTTAGCCAATGGTTTTGACAGTGTTTTCTTTTTATAAATAAAATAAAATAAAAGATACTCCCCCAGGGATGGATGCTTACAATTAAAAAAATGCCAGTAAAGTAATAAAAATTATTTCTATAAAGAAACAAAATGCCTGGATTTTAAAAGGTCAACATTGGAATGAAAAGCTCACAATAGAGTCTTAATAGATGGAGATACTAAAGGAATAGTAGACCCTTGTGATACAATGGACAGAACAAGAAAAACAAGAATTAAGAAAAATGAACAGGGGCCGAGTGGTGGCGCACCTGGTTGAAGACATGGTGCAGTGAGAGAGGACCCGGGTTCAAGCCTCTGGCCCCCACCTGCAGGGGGAAGGCTTTGCAAGTGGTGAAGCTGGGCTGCAGGTGTCTCTCTGTCTATCTCCTCTTTCCCTCTTGGTTTTTGGCTCTTTCTTTTTTTAAAAAAACCTTATCTTTTTTTTAACATTTATTTTATTTATTTATTCCCTTTTGTTGCCCTTGTTGTTTTATTGTTGTTGTCGTTGTTGGATAGGACAGAGAGAAATGGAGAGAGGAGGGGAAGACAGAGAGGAGGAGAGAAAGACAGACACCTGCAGACCTGCTTCACCGCCTGTGAAGCGACTCCCCTGCAAGTGGGGAGCCCGGGTTCGAGCCGGGATCCTTATGCCGGTCCTTGTGCTTTGCGCCACCTGCGCTTAACCCGCTGCGCTACAGCCCCACTCCCGATTTTTGGCTTTTTCTATGCAATAAATAAAGATAATAAAAAAGAAAAAAAAACGAACAGATGTCACAGATGGGAAAAGCCACAAAAAGCAACAGCAGAAAAATTAATGAGGGAGAGAAAAAGTTATTCATAATAATATTATTATTTATAGTGATCAGAATTTAATAAATGAAAGATAATTACATATAAATTATCAAAATGATGAAATATTAATCTAAATATTCAAAAGTACTGTACTGTGGGATGGATTATTAAATTTAATAATAATACAACAAATATATGTTATTCATAAATAATCAAAATGAAAACATGCTTCAAATGAATTTTTTAAAATGTGGATAGACAATAAGATCGGAGAAAATATTTGCAAATAACACACATGTAGACTGTGACATTTAAATTTATTATATACTAAATAATTCTTAATATGGTAATACATAGGAAAATACTTGTGTATTATGTACATAAATATATATTTCACCAAAAAATAATAAAATAAAGCATAAATAAATAGTACTAACCAGTTGAGATTTTATTGATTATTAACTATTAAGGAAACACTAACCAAACCACAATGTGTTATAATTTAATATGAACTGTGATTGCTGCAATCAAAAGACAGATTGAAGATACAACTTAGACTGAAAAGAATTCTGCCAATGCTTTCTTTACATGTTCAATGGGTTCTGGTTTACAGTCAAACATAAATACTGCTGTTGGTACATGTGTGAAATTTATCAGTTTTCTCCAAAACACTCTATCGTCCCCACATCCCACCTAGGTCCTCCTTTACTTTCATGATCCTGCACCAGAGCCCACAACCCCCACCCTCAGAGTCCTTTAGTTTGGTACAATATACAAAATTCAATCCAAGTTCTGCTTTGGGTTTCCTGGTCTGTTCTCATTTTTAACATCTGTGTATGAGTAAGATCGTCCCATAATCATCCTTCTCTTTCTGGTTTATCTCACTTAACATGATTCAACCTTGCTTTGGTGATCTAGATACTTTTTAATTCTAGATACATGTTTGTAGTGTTGTTCTGTTATCTTAAATAAATTTGGTACAACCTTCATTGGAATTGCACTGAATCTGTTTGTAGCTCTGGGGGCTAAGAATGATGAATTCACGTTCTTCACCTCATCTAAGATGGAACTTGAAGAATCATGTGAAGTGAGATAAGCCAGAAAGAAAAGGACAGATATAGAATGATCTCACTCGTGACATGGGTAGAACTTAAGGAACAAGAAAAAAAGAAGGAAAAACACAATAGAACTTGGACTGGTGGTGTATCGCACCAAATCAAAGAACTCTGTGTTTTTTAATGGGTGAATTTAAGCCATTGACATTTATTGATATTATGTATTTAAGGTACTGAAGTGTCATTATTCAATAATTTTTTTATTTGTTTTGATATATGGCAAGTATGATGGGATCTTCTTGTTTACAGGACGTCTTTTAGAACCTGTTTCAGGGAAAGTTTGGTGATAGTTACCTCTTTTAAATTTCATTTTTCTGAGAAGGTTTTGATCCCTCCATCTAGTATGAATGAAAGTGTGGCAGGATATACTATCCCTGGTTGAAACCCCTTTTCACTGAGAGTTCGATAGATCTCTTACCATTCTCTTCTGGCTTTTAGAGTTTGAGTGGAGAAGTCTGTTCATAGTCTTATGAGTTTTCCCCTGTATGTGACTTTTTGTTTTTCCCTTGCAGCCTTTCTCTATCCTTACTTCTTTTCATTGTAACTTTGGTGTGTTTTGGTGTCTTCAAGTCTGGGTTGATTCTGTTTGAGGCTCTCTGGGCATCTTGAATCTTAATGTCCTTTCTCTTGTTTAGGGCTGAGAAGTTTTCTTCTATTATTCTCCTCTAGGATGTTTACTTCCCCTTCCTCTCTTTCTTCCTCTGGTAGGCCAATTATGCGAATGTTACTTCTTTTCAGATCATCACATATGTCTCTGTTGTTGTTTTCAGTGTCTCTCAATCTCTTTTTAAGCTCTTTCACCTCCTTCTTAGTTTCTTCTAACTAGTCCTCTGTCTGTCTAATTCTGTTTTCTACTTCTGTTAATCTGATTTCCCTTCTCTCAGCTTCCTTCTTCATTTCAGCTGGTTTTATTTATTTTTTTAATATGGTTATCCTCATTTCTGTGATTAGTAGGTCAATTATTTCTTGGATACTTTTCTTATCTATAGTGACTTCTGACTTATTTGAAGTTTCTTCTGAGTTCCTGTTCTGGCTCTGCCTTCTGGACCAAATTTATTTATGGAATGTAGTAGGTGGGAATTCAGGATTCTGAAATTGCTTCTCCGCTGTATGTGGGCATTGGCAGGTCAATCCATAACTCCAACCTGTTTCTGTTTTTCCCTAGTAGGGTAGGGCTCTGTAGAGGGGAGGTTCCAGGACACATTGGTGAGATGGTATGCCCAGGGAAGTCAGGATGGAATCATTATAGCATCTGCAATTTGGTGGCTGAAAGGCGGTAAGATATAAAATGATTAGCAGGACAAAATGATGATGAAACAGGAACCAAAAATTATGAATATAGCAGATGAAAATAGGGATCTTAGGCTGAAAAGAAGTGTGGCAGTTTATTTTAGCTATGTTCCTAGGAGCTTGTAACTTCTGTAGTTCCTGCTTGAGTCTGATAGCTAATTTGAGGTGCATAAAAATAATGTCTGGATTGATGGTATCAGAGTTTAGAATAGGGCTAGAAAGTTAGATTAGGACAGAGAATATCAACACCCAAACTTGAAAAAAAAATCTGTGAATAATATTAGCTGATTACCAACCTGACCCAGTCTCCTAAAATAAGAAAAACAAATAATAACTTTCATCATTCATCAGTTTGGAGGCATCTGTGTAATGGAGTCCTAGAGAGCTGTTAAATGCAATGAATGCATGTCCTTTGCAGTATTATGGTCTGAACTCAAAGGCATCGTGTTGATTGAGATAAGCCAAAAATAGAAAAAGCAATATTAAATTATCTCACTTATAGGAGGAATTTAAGAACAGAGAACAATAAGGGAAAACATTAATTGAAACTTGGACTGGATGTAGTGCAGAGTGCCAGAGCAAAGGACTTCAGGAAAGGAGAGGAAGGGATAGGATGTCCTGTTGTCTCCTGGACACCAATCAAGAGGAGATGAGAGGCTGTGCTGAGGTGTTCAAGTCTATATTGTAAGTCACTACCCTCCAATAAAATTTGCTAATTAAGAAAAGAAAGACAAATCAGACAAGATCCACTCTTTTTATTTATTTATTTTTCCTTCGGGGTTATTGCTGGGCTCATTGCCTGCACCATGAATCCACCACTCCTAGAGGCCATTCCCCCCCCCCTTTTGTTGCCCTTGTTGTTGTAGCCTCGTTGTGGTTATTATTATTACCATTATTTATGTTGTTCGTTATTCGATAGGACAGAGAGAAATGGAGAGAGGAGGGGAAGACAGAGAGGGGTGAGAAAGTGAGACACCTGCAGACCTGCTTCACCGCCTGTGAAGCGACTCCCCTGTAGGTGGGGAGCCGGGGGCTCAAACCAGGATCTTTACACCAGTCCTTGCGCTTTGCACAACGTGCGCTTAACCCACTGCGCCACTGCCCGACCCCCACAAGATTCATTCTTTCTTGAAACCACAAAGTACAATGTATACATACAGTTGTTATAACATATGTAAAATTTCAAGATGCCATAATTAGAAAAATGAAATGATCCTAACTATACTGTTTCTGTGCTATTTCTCTAAATATTACAGCTTCTGAAAATTCAGAATAAGTAACAACTATATCCACCCACTTTCAAATTCTGACATCCATAATGATGATACCCATTTTAAAGTCCGTAAAGCTAAACTACAGGTTTATTTTTACTGGGAATACTTACCTGCTCTGAAGAATAGAGAGGATCAATAATTTAGCATACTCACAGCCCATCCATGACCTACAAGTTTTGAACAGAGCTTCCTATGTATTTGAGGTATTTCTATTTAATCAAGCTAGAGTATAGTTCCTGTCTGTCGGTTTAATCAGTAATTTGCCAATATCAACTTAGAGTCATAGAGCTAAAGTAGTAGGAACTCAGAGTCAGAAGACCTGGTTTACTTCCCTCATGAAAATTACTATGACCCTATGAAAATAATTTAACCTCTTTTCTTGGCCATCCAAATGTGGGTAATTAAATCCTTTAAATAATCTTTCTAAAGATCAATAGAGACAGTATTTGGACTCTTAGTGATTTACAAATGTCAAAGTTTTATTATTATTATTATACTTACTATATTTTTATTATGATTGAATTTGCTTTAGAATGTAAAGGTTAATTTGGTATTTGAGTTTTGGTAGCTATTCTAAAAGTACCTGCAAAGTCACCTGATGATTTATTTGAAATAAAGGTGTTATGTATGCTCAGTACTGTCTTTTGGAAAACATTTATAAGATAATGAAATATATCAGAAAGATTTCAGTTGGGATATAGTGTAGTTTGTTACTGGAACTCTTTGCAACACTAAAGTACTCATGAATGTGCTTTTAAAATATTCTGAATATCTAAAATAAACATTGATATGTGCTTTGATAGGATGGGCTTATAGCTAAAAAATAAACTGGTACAGAAAAGTTAAATTCAACTCTAAGCAAGGATAAGGAAATATATATATATATATATATATATATATATATATATATATATATATATCCTATTAATTTTATCAATAGTGTTGTCAATTCATTATTTTGTAAATGACATACTGCACATTATTCATAAGAAACAAAATGGTGTATTGCTCAGTGAAGAAATCCAAATACAATTGATTAGATTTGTCTTGCTAAATATATATTAGTAAACTATTTGTTCATTTAATCAAGTAAAAATCGGTCATTGAATTTTCACTCAGTATCAGGTATCTGGTATGCAAAGAGGAACTTGGAAAGAGCTTAAGACTCTTCTATACTGATGCAAGAGTGATATAAGAATGTAGGTATGGCACTGTAGTACAGTCATACCTGAACTGTAAAGTTTATCATTTCTTTTTTTTAAATTTATTTATTCCCTTTTTGTTTATTCCCTTTTTATTTATTCCCTTGTTGTTTTATTGTTGTTATTGACGTCCTCATTGTTGGATAGGATAGAGAGAAATAGAGAGAGGAGGGGATGACAGAGAGGGGGAGAGAAAGACAGACACCTGCAGACCTGCTTTACTGCTTGTGAAGCGACTCCCCTGCAGGTGGGGATCTGGGGCTTGAACCGGGATCCTTATGCTGGTCTTTGTGCTTTGCGCTGCCTGCAGTTAACTTGCTGCACTACTGCCCAACTCCCAAGTTTATCATTTCTATGGTAATAATAAGTCACTAATTGTAGTCATTAATACAACGCCTATGCCAAATGAGAGGTTCAAGATAGGTCATACTTGTGTTGGTCAGTTAAGTTCCAATAAAAAAAACAAAACTAAAGGACAGCAAATGGCGAATCAAGGAAATGTTAGAAGCTAGTGGATAAACAACTTCACCAGTGGAAAGTAGGAGTATGGGAAGTAATGGTCAGCTGAAGAATGAATTCCACAGAGTTTTGGGCCATTATTGCAAGATTGCAAACTGATGCAAGCTTTTTGGATGTAGAGTCTTTTAGTTTAATCTTTTTTTTTAGGGTGGGGGGGGTCTTAATGTACAGTACAGTTGTTAGCACATAAGTACGATTTCACATCTCACCAAGGCAGGATTTGGCTCAAAATCTTAAAATCTATGTCCATTGGAGGTCTTTCTCTTTCTACCTTTCTTTCTCTTCCCCCATTCTCTTCTCTTTCTTCCTTCCTCCCTTTCTTTCTTTCATTCTTTCTCTTTCTCTCTTTCCTTCTCCCTCATTCTCTCTCTTCCTTCTTTTCTCCCTCTCGCCTTCCTTCCTTCTTTCCTCCCTCCCTTCCCTTCCTTTCTTTCTCTGTATCCCTGTCAAATTTTGGAACCATGGTGGAGATTTCATAAAAGCTTTTAAACAGGGGCAAAGTGGTGGCAAACCTGGCTGAGCACACACATTACAGTGAGCAAAACACACGTGCAAGGCCTTGGTGCCCATTGCAGGGGAAAACTTCACAAATGGTGAAACAGGGCTGCAGGTGTCTCTCTGTCTCTCTCCCTTTCTATCTCTGCCTTCCATACACTTTCTTTCTGTATCTATCTAGTAATAAATATATAACATATTTTAAAAGCATATAAACAGCTCATTTTATTTTTGTGTTTTATAAATAATTATATTTTAAATTTCAATTCCTTAATGGAGTCTCTACTACAAATGTCTATTGACAAAATCTAGCCCTTATTCTGTAATTTTCAATCTTCAACATAGAAAGAAAAATATGTCAAAAAGGTATATTGTAGTTTGGAAAATAAGACCCACTAGGACTTCTAAAGTGATAATTTAACTAAGAATACCCATGTTTACACTAAAATCTCTCTCCACATCACAACTGGACTGGATGTGTAAGTAAGAAAAACAGGAATGTATATTTGGGGTCGTGAAACTCAGAAATAAGCATAAACATTAAATAGAAGGCTATGTTATCTGGAAATTTTTCAGTATGAATGCAAAAATGCAATAATCGTAAAAGAGAGAATGGTTATAGAAAATTACTTGGGGGGGGGGCATGTGGTGGTGCACCTCGTTAAGCACACACATTGCAGTGTGCAAGGTTCCCGGTTCCAGCCCCTGGTCCCTACCTACATGGGGAAAGCTTCACAAGTGGTGAATCAAGGTTATCTCTTTCCTTCTCTATCTCCCCCAACCCCCTCAATTTCTCTGTCTCTATCCAATAAATAATAAAATTATTAAAAATAAATACAATAAGATTACTTTAGCGATGTACCTGGTTAAGTGAACACACTATACTGCAAAAGGACCTGGGTTCAAGTCCCTGGTCCCCACCTACAGGGAGGGAAGCTTCACGAGTGGTGAAGCAATGCTGCAGGTGTCTCTCTGTCTCTCTCCCTCTGTAATTCCCCTTTCCTTCTCAATTTCTCCCTGTCTCTGTCCACTAATAAGTAAATGAGTTTATGTAAAAAAAATTACAGGCTGTGGATAGGCGGCACAGTGGGTTAAGTGCACAGGGCGCCAAGCGTAAGGACTGGCATAAGGGTCCTGGTTGGGTCCCTAGGCTTCCCACCTGTGTGTGTGTGGGGGGGGGTTGGGGGGGGGTTCTTCACAGGTGGTGAAGCAGGTCTGCAGGTGTCTATCTTTCTCTCCCCACTCTGTCTTCCCCTAATATCTTGGTTTCTCTCTGTCCTATCCAACAACATTGACAGTGATAACAACAATACAAATAACAACAACGTTGAACCACAAGGGCAACAAAAAGGAAAAAACAAAAAGCCTCCAGGAGCAGTGGATTTGTAGTGCAGGCACAGAGCCCCAGCAATAACCCTGGAGGCAAGAAAAAAAAGAATAATAATAATTTTAAAAAATTAAAGGCCCTGGTGCTGTCACACCTGTTTCAATGCAGACATTACAGGGATCAAAGACCCAGGTTCAAGCCCCTGGTTCCCTCTTGCAGAAGGAAAGATTAACAAGTGGTGAAACAGGACTATAGGTGACTGTTGGTGTCTTTCCTTCTCTAGCTCCTCTTCCCCTCCCAGTTTCCCTCTGTCTGTATCTAATAATAATAGTATTTTTTAATTAATAAAATGAAATTACTCTGCTATGTTAGAGATAGGAATCTGTTACAATATCTTAGAAATGTGGAATGTCGAATTGAATTCCATATTAGATTCAAATTATACTAAACATGTTTAATAAGGGACAAAATAGAGCAGGAAACATTACAGATCCTTTCCTGAAGAAAATGACAGGCAATCTGCTTTATAGCATTCTTATTGTCGTCACTGATGATATAATAGTTATCTGTCAATAGGCGGCATGCTACTTAATCAAAAACTAATTCACCGTCAAATTGACAGAGTCCAGATACTGTCTTAAACTTGTTTGGTAGCTTTCCACTACTTCTTGTTTGGAAAACAAATCTTTATTTTCCATTGTAGTAAAACTGTTTACTTATCAAAAGATAGCAAAGCTCCTGGTTTTACCCTGAGATCCTGACTCATCAATCTTCTTTCCAAACAAGAGACACAATTATTAGCTGACTCTTGTGAGTGAAACTTGCCTGTTGGACTCTGCTGGCTTTGTATTTGATTTTCTAATCAAACAGTAATGCTTTAGGCAGTAAAGTGTTTGAGAATAACAAGACTAATGTTAGTATACATAAAGCCTTTGGTAGTAGCAACAATTACACACTCATATTTGAGCTGTCTGTTAATAAGTGCATGTAACTACTACCATATATGTGTGTGTGTGTGTGTGTGTGTGTGTGTGTGTATGTATAGTGTTTGCACTTTCTCTTTATTTTTTAAATTATATTTATTTATTGGGCAGTTTTAGCCAGACATTGAGATGGAAGGGGGTGATAAAGAGGGAGAGAGACATGTGGAACATTGCCTCCTCACCACTCGCAAATATTTCCCCCTTTAGGTAGGGACCTGGGGCTCAAACCCAGGTCCTTTGATTTGTATTATGTGCTCTCAACCAGGTGTGCTACCACCAGGCCCCTTCACTTTATTTTCTACTGTTATTTTAGTCTGACTTAATGGATCAGTTAAATTTTGGGAAAAAAGGGGAAAAAAGTAGAGATACTTAAACTACTCAATTAAAAGTGAGAGGAATATAGGTATTTACTGCTCAGGAGTTAGACAATAGAAGAAATATATTTCCCCTGCATATACTTTTGAAGAACTAGATCTGATTTGCCTTTTATGATAGATAAGGTTGGGCATAGTTCTGACAATAACAAATAGCAGAAAGAAGTGTAAAATATTTCAGGAATTTTTTTTCCCAGAACTCTGTAACGTTGTTTGGATACCCCAAATTATATAATATTTGAAACTCAAATTGTCAGCAAGAACATATTAGTTTTATTTTATAAGAAAGTAATGTTTAAAAGCTAAAGTATTGTGGTCCGGGAGGTGGTGCAGTGGATAAAGCATTGGACTCTCAAGCATGAGGTCTTGAGTTCAATCCCCGGCAGCACATGTGCCAGAGTGATGTCTGGTTCTTTCTCTCTCTCTTTCTCTTCCTATCCCTCTCATTGATAAATAAATAAAATATTAAAAAATAATAAAAGCTAAAGTATTAGGTTATTTATACAGGGAATAAACACCAGAGGATAATATAAGCCTGTCTGTAGCAAAAGTTATGCCCAGAAGCCTTACCAAGTATGTATCCAGTGCTATCTGTCTGTTATATACAAGGCAGGTTGAAAGGCAGAAAACTTGCATTGTGTTGTGACAAAACCAAACATGATGATGTATGTGATATACTCTTAACATTGGGGGAAGTTTTGTATTTGGGAATCTGGGAATCATAGACAGTGATTAAAGACACTATGGTTTGAAGTTGTTGTTGTTGATACTATTACTACTGTTATTTTATTTATTTTTCTAGGAGGGTTATGTTTAGGGAATAGTGCCTGTACAATAAATACACAGCTCCTGGTGGCTTTTTTTCCCCTTTTTAATTTCATTTTATTTATTTATTTATTTATTTATTTTAACCAGAGCACTGTTCAGTTCTGGTTTGTGGTGGTGTAGCAGATTGAACCTGGGACTTTGAAGCCTCGGGCATGAGAGTCTTTTTGCATAACCATTAATGTATCTACCCCCACCCTCTTTTTTTCCCTTTCTCTCTGATAGTACAGAGATAAATTAAGGGAAAGAGAGATAAAGGAGAGAGACAGAGAAATGCCTGTATTACTTGCTACACTGTTCTTACTGAAATTGTTCTTGAAGAAGAAGAAGAAAACTAAATTAAGACTAGAAATAAATAGGGTCATTCCAGGCTATCAGAGTTTATCCCACAATTGAGTGATCATTCCCAGCTTGCTAACTGAATTAAATCCCAACGATTTACTTGCAGAGTTTATCATTTCCTTGTCTTAAGATAGCAAAGAAATCCATGTTGTATGAAAGTTCCAACTGCAATAATAGTTTTTTTCAGTCAGTGCTAGGTATGTTATTGATATAGCCTAGGTGACAAATATAGAGATTAAAAACAAAAATATTTACTAGATATGACTTTACAGAAAAGACTGAAGTATTTAGACTGAAATATAGTTGATGACTGTAATATCTATGATTACTATATATAATACATATATATTTTTTTCAGTAGGCTCATGAAATGTGAGCGTATATGTTCACCTTCTACAATCATGATTGTCACTAGTACAAATTTAATGTGACTCTAACAGTCAGTGCACTGACCATTTTTAAAATTTTATTTATTATTTTTTATTTTATTGATAAAAACACTGACAAAACCATAGGATAAGAGGGGTACAAATCCGTACAATTCCCACCTCCAGAACTCCATATCCCATTCCCTCCTTTCCTAGCTTTCCTATTCTTTATTTTATTTTATTTATGAAAAGGAAACACTGACAAAACCATAGGATAAGAGGGGTACAACTCCACACAATTTCCACCACCAGAACTCCGTATCCCATCCCTGTTGATCATTATGCCAGGTCCCCTGCATTCCTTGATGCTGTGGTCTATTTATATAATCATTGTTTTGCCTAAGACCTTCCCTGCCTGCAGGGTATTAGTTAATCCCACTGGTTAGAACCTTTGCCACAGCTGCTACGGAAGCATGCTACCTTCACAGACTTTTTCTCTACCACCTCTCCTAGCCATTTCCTTTTTCCACTTGCCACTTCCATTTCAAAAGGTATAGTGGCATTGTCTCTGATCAGTAATGGCATTGCACTATGTTCCTGCTCAGCCATGAGTTCCAGGTCTCTTCTCTCCCCTGCAACACAATCCGACACATCCCCGCCCATGATAGCTTTCCTATTCTTTAACCCTCTGGGAGTATGGACCCAGGGTCATTAAGAGATGCAGAAGGTGGAAGATCTAACCACACAAACACACAATGGAATACTGCATTTCACATATATCATATGTTAAATGACAATGTTGGTAATGCTATGTTGAATTATTTGATTTATTTAATGTTACTTAATGCTGTAGTTTTGTTTTCAAAGAGAATGATACTCCATTCTGAGATAGCATTAAAGGGAACATGGAAAGCTCTGCAATTTGCATCATATTTCTATTTTCTATAGTTTCTCCTGGTTTCTCTACAATACTATCCATAAATTTCAGGGCATATCTGTTTCATTTTAAGCTCCCAGTTTAATTTTGATTAGTGTTATGTTACTACTGTCTACATAGAGGTCAAAACAAGAGTTGGAACAGAAACAGCAGAAGAATACAGTGTTTTTTTTTTTTCATTTAAATTACTGACTTAGGGAATATAAAGAAATAAGGAAATTTTTTCCTATACAAATTCCTTGCTGCATAACTAGGGAACAATTTGAACAATTTACGGAATAAAATAAGAGCGGGTAGGGTAGAGTGGGTCAGTAGTAGACAACATAATGGTTTTGTAAAGAGACCCTCAAGGCTGAGGCACTGAGCTCCCAGATTTAGTCTCAATCACTATAATAAGCCAGAGCTGAGTAATATTCTGGTTGTTAAAAAAAAAAAAAAGGAAAGAAAAGAAAAGAAAAGGATGAGTATAAGGTGTACCTGGTTGAGGGCACATGTTATAATGTTCAAGGACCTGGGTTCCAGTTCCCAGGCTCCATCTACAGGGGGAAAGCATTGTGAGTGGTGAAGCAGTGTTGCAGGTCTCTCTCTCTTTCTCTCTCTCTCCATTCCCTTGATTTCTGGATATCTCTATCCAATAAATACATACAGATAATTAAAATGTAATAAATAAAGAGTAAACAAAGAGCAGCTCCTGATGTTTAAGGCAGATTCCCATGAAGTATATCTATATTTATAATGTTTTATTCAAATTACATTTTCTGTGTAAATTTGTAGTTTTTCTATCAATATTTATATCATATGTATAATCTAATACATAATGAAATGATGATATTATTATTGATTACTATTTAAACCAGAGCAATGCTTTTGCAAATGAGACTTCAAGAGACTACCTACAGGCAATATCAACTTGCATCGTGTCTAAAAAAGATAAATGTTTCAGGATATTCTGTTCTACACATTGTAGAGTCTTCATTTTTGCAGAATAATTTAGGATTTTCACCCAATTTCCAAGACACATATGATCCTCATTTGTGAAAATTGTCTTCTGCCTCATGGGTTCCAAAACTCCATATAATCGTGAAGATACTTTTTTCTTAAATACTTATCACTTACTATTTTCTTTGTTACTATTTCTTTTTTATTTCTTTTTTTTTCCCTGAACTGTAGCCACATACTAATGCAATTTCACCCTTTCAAGCTTCTTTGTCATTCAGATAGAGATGCAGAGAAAGAGGCATTACATTACCGGCTTCAAGTCTAGCTTGTGCGTGTGGTTAGACACGTTTTACCTAGTTATCTACTTATCTGATCCTAATAGCTAGAAACAGCAACGACCCACAAACATTTTTCTTTATTTTTTATTTTACTAAGAAAATTAACATGAAAATCTAAAACATTGGTGGGGCTACTTAAAAGTTCTATTTTAAAATTATGTGAAAAATCATTTTGTGCAGGTCAGACAGTAGCGCTGCGGCTTAAGCGCACGTGGCACAAAGCACAAGGACCTGCATAAGGATCCCTGTTCAAGCCCCGGCTCCCCGCCTGCAGGATGGTCGCTTCACGGGTGGTGAAGCAGGTCTGTAGGTGTCTGTCTTTCTCTCCCCCTCTCTCTCTTCCCTCCTCTCTCCATTTCTCTCTGTCCTATCCAGCAACAACAACAGCAATGACAACAACAATAATAACAGCAGCAACAAAGGTAACAACAATATTGGGAAAAAAATGGCCTCCAGTAGCAGTGGATTCATAGTGCAGGCACCCAGCCTGAGCAATAACCCTGGAGATACGTTAAGAAAGAAAGAAAGAAAGAAAGAAAGAAAGAAAGAAAGAAAGAAAGGGATAGAAAAAGACAGGGAGAGAGAGAAAGAAAGGATAAAAGAAAGACCATTTTTAATAACATTAAAATATATTAAATTCAGGTTCGTAAGTAATCCAGGTGTCTTTTTTGTAATTCTAATATTTTCAGTATCTTTTTGATAATATTGGTGATGAGTGCCTGACATTTTCACAAAGCAGACAATTCTCTCATAAAAAAATGTCTGTTAAAATGTTTTCATCACTTTAGTTAGCTTAATTCCACTGCAGAATAAATAATGTTTTTCTTCTGTAGAATAACAACAACAAAAAAATTATTCTTCCTGTGGCAATGTTTCAGATATTTGCAAACACCTGTTTTTAGTCTTGGCATAATTCACTACACCAAGCTAAATATTTCTAATCTTTTAATAATTATTCTATTATTTTCAAATCAAAATGTCTACAAACTAGTCTTTCAGGTGACTAGTATTAGAAATATATAAAAGTTATTTGTAACGTGCGCTCAACCAGGTGCACCACCACCTGGCCCAAAGTTACTTTCTATAATCATATGTAATCGGTAAAAGAACTAAGGAACTAAGTTATATTTTCTAGTAATATTATTCTGTGAAATTGATTACATAGTGGATAAATTAAATATTAGCTATAATGATTAATAAATTAAGTAAAGATTAGCAATAATATTTTAAATGTTCTAGCATCAGATATCTCCCTAAGTATTGGGTGGTAATTCCATATAAATACTGAAGTCTGAATGATTTCTTACTTTTATTTCTTGGGTACAAGACTACTGTTAAATCTACATACTAGAGATGAGACTATGAAGAAGAAAGAATTTTTCCTATGCGAAGAAAATGAAGACTCAAGAAGATTTCAGGGACTAGTGAGACTTAGCGGTCGAGGGACTTAGTATGTGTACAACTCTGGCTGGAATCTGCAGTAGCGTAGGAGAGCATCAACGCGTGCTCCGTTCCACTCTTAGAGGCTCATCTCTGTGATAACACTCTATCCCTTTCCTTATACAGTATGACTTCAAGAATGGCAAGGATCTAAGCATCTGCGTTGTATGCTTACAAATATAATACTAATACAGTATTAATTGACCTTTTAATTTAATAGATTGTATGGCTGCTTCATATTATTTAATGGTCATGCACACTAGAAATGAATTTAACCTATGACCTAGCAGTCCCTCTCCTATGGATCTATCAAAAATATAAAAATAAAAAAAAATAAAACATCTATCCAAAGAGATGCCTGTATATGTATGTTCCTTGGAGCATAGTTTGTAATAGCCTAAACCTAGAAACATAAACTATTTCTAAGGCATATATCAGAAGCTTCCTTAATTACCTTTCTATGCCCCAAGAGAGATACATCCCAAAGAACTCCTTCCATTTAGTTCTCTCTTTTTAAAATATTTTATATTTATTTATTGGATAGAGACAGTCAGAAATCGAGAGGGTAGGGGCAGATAGAGAGGGAGAGAGACAGAGAGACACCTTCAGCCCTGCTTCACCACTTGCAAAGCTTTCCTCCTGCAGGTGGGGACCTGGGACTCAAACCTGAGTCCTTGTGCATTGTAGCATGTGTGCTCAGCCAGGTGCGCCATCACCCGGCCCCTCAATTTCATTCTTGAAGAGATGAAGAGGAACAGTCAGAATCAGTCAGCAAGTAACCTGTTGTCATAAACCATGGGAGTTTGAGATGCTATTCTCATCCCAACAAAAGAAAATCTACTATTTTTGAATACTTAACTTATCAGATTCAAGATAGAAACTTAAAACTGTATTCTATTAGTGAATACTTCTTCCCTGGATAGGCATTCTCTCTCTCTCTCTCTCATCATTTTGTTGGTGGGGGGAGCGTTAGTGTTTAAAATATAGTTGTTAACACAGGGGTATAATTTCTCATCTCTGAATCAACTAGTTGGTATTTCACATATATTTTCTAATTTTATCTTATCATGTATACATTTGGAATGTTATTTCTTTCATTTTTCAAATTAGAATGGAAGCTCTCAGATAAATATATTTCCTAAAGTTTCATAGTGCATAACAAATGAGTTATTTTCAGAATGAGGGACCTGGCAGTGGTACAACAACTGGTAAATGGGACAATGAACACAGACTTGTTAATGAAATCACAGATTTAACTGCTGCTTCTGTTCACATGAGTGAGACCAATCAGACAGAATAAAATTACTCTGGTGATTTCAACATACATACTTTCAAGAGAAGTGAAATAACTGAAGAAATAATCCCTTTTAAAATGAGTGACATATCGACAAGACCATAGGAGAAGAGGGGTTCAGTCCACAAAGTTCCCACCACCAGAGTTCCCATTCTCTCCACTAGAAGCTTCTCTTATCTCTCTGGGAATATGGACCTAGGATCATTATAGGGTGCAGAAGGTGGAAGGTCTGGCTTCTGTAATTGCTTCCCCGCTGAACATGGGTGTTAACAGGTTGATCCATATGTCCAGCCTATTTCTCTCTTTCCCTAGAGGGATGGGGCTCTGGGGAAGTGGGGGTCCAGGACATACTGGTGAGGTTGTCAGCCCAGGGAAGTCAGGTGGGCATCATAGTTTGAATTCTACCTCATAGATTTACAAGGTTACTTTACAATTTAATATGTCTGCTCTAAAATCTATTTACTGTAAACTTCTTTTTTTCTTCAGATATTATTTATGTAAAAAACTGGTACCATATTCACCATTTAATCAATTCTGCAAAAAGAACTTCACACAGTGTACACTTTTTCTTAGAAACAGAATTGTTTTGTAATTGTCCATATTATTTCAAGTCCTAAATTTGCCATTGAAATGGCCTCTCTGTAGACCATCTGTAGAACTAATTCAAATTTAAACATGTTTTTTTTTTATTTAAATCAAATACTATAGTAAATATTTTGTAAGACTTCTTAGATGGAACACTCCAAAGCTTCTGAACATGCTCTTATCTGTATTAGAGGGAGAAGGATATATAAGTATTTCAGAGAGCTGACATTTATCATATGCTGCTTAATACATTTTATTTTTAATGCCTAAATTATGTCTGCTACAAACAGCATGGGCTGTTCACCCCCTAGGTTCTCTCCATTAATTTCTGGTAGTTGAATGTAAAACTATCACAACAAAAAAAGGTAATTCACATCTTTTCTTCCCAATGATTTTCAGTTCCCCCACTCAGATTCTACCCTAGAGCAATGTGATTATGGAGTTGTCTTACTGAGACAATTTCAGAATGATGGAATGCAAAGAATAATTATAAACAGGATTCATTAGACAAAATCAGGTTAAGATCTACAATAGATCTTGCCACTTGACAGTGGTTGTATTTCTTCTCTATGTCTGGGATCTTGAACTGGCATATATTTTCTTCCAAATAGGACTTTTTAGCAAGACTCACCATTAAAAACCATTCAAAAGTAAACAATATGCCTTTAGATTACAAGTTTGTATAGGGATGGTCACTTTTTCTATTAAGCTGATATGTATTCTATTATTTGTGTAGGTAAGCCTCACTCTCTCTCCCTCTCTCTCTTTCTATGTCTCTCTCCCTCTCATCTCCCACAGTGTCAAGTGAAAATAAAACATATAACTTATAGCAAATGTCACATAATATCAGTAAGTTTAAAACTCAACGTATCTGGGAGGCGGGGGGGGGGGGATTGTAGCACAGCAGGTTAAGCACACATAGCACAAAGCGCAAGGACCTGCTGAAGGATCCTGGTTCAAGCCCCCGGCTCCCCACCTGCAGGGGAGTCATTTCACAGGCGGTGAAGCAAGTCTGCAGGTGTCTATCTTTCTCTCCCCCTCTCTGCCTTCCCCTTCTCTTTCTATTTCTCTCTGTCCTATCCGACAATGACAACATCAATAATAACTACAAAAATAAAACAATCAGGAGAGCAAAAGGGGATACATAAAAAAACTCAATTTATCCAAATAATTAGGAAGAAATAAAATACACCCAACTATTATAAGGTAATAACCAAAATTGATTCTAATCTGTTCTTCATGCATTATAATACAAAGAGCCTTAGTCTTCTCAATAACTTATTGAAGTATAATAACAGGAAAATATAATCATATGCCTCATGTAAATTTTCTTTTGTACATAATTTTTAAATTATCTTTATTTACTTATTGGATAGAGGCAGGCTGAAATTGAGATGGAGGGGGAGGTAGAAAGCAAGAGAGACAGAGAGACACCTGCCTACCTGCTTCACCATTTGTGAATCTTTCCCCCTGCAGGTTGGGGACTTGAACCTGGATCCTTGCACATTGTAAAATGTGAGCTTAACCAGTTTTGCCACCGCCTGGCCCCCGATACATAACTATTTTTATTCAAGTGTCTAAATACTGATCTTATAAGACTCTTACTTTTAAATGACACTCCAGTGTAATATTTTATAAATCAAAATTAATGCAAAATTAACTGAGTAAATCTCATAATTTTTAGTAAAACTAAGACTGTATGATTATATTTTATTTTGCACTAGGCTTTGATATGGCTTAGCATGGTACTGTTCAGTTTGTTTTTTAGAATTCTATTAATTTATTTGTTACTTTTTCTTCTCAACTTCACTGAGATATATGTGACTCAATACCATATAAGATGTAGACTGTAGATTCAACTTATTACTTCACTGGGAAAACATTTCTTATTAACATAGCATTTATTTATTGTATTTAAAATATTCAAATAAATACCTTTACATTTTCCTGCACTATCTCCACATACAGCTTTCTGTATAGTCTCAAGCACTATCAGTTGCTGTAGACTATAACAACTTCATAGATTTGAGATGTGAGTTGTAGTTGCAAAAGTCTCTAGTGGAAGAAAGGCCAGGCCATTTCTCCCTCTCACCTTGTCTCCTTAGTTTCTTGCAACCAAGATTAGATTTTCTGATGATAAGTTGTAGCTATCTATTTTGTGAAGATCTTAAAGTTATGCATTTTTTTAGTTTCTTTCCATCCTTTAATGTTCTCTTAGTTGATTAACCAAATCCTATTACTGTATTTTGGACTTGAATACTCAGACAAGTCTCAACTTCTTATTTATGTCTACCAATCAATATCCTAAAGTCAGTTATCATTTTTTAACTTCTGTAACTTATAATGAAATTTACTTCTAATTGACACACCATCTAAAGTCTAGCATAGATAATGTCATTTGTGTCTTAAGTAACCATTAAAAAACAATGAGGCACTTCTGTGAAATGAATGCTTATGTAGTGGAACTATAATTTAAATCCAGAGAGGTTTCCTAAGAATAGAATTGCCAGAACACAAAATAAAAGAGTCAAAAATAAAGACTTAATAACGAAGTATGACAGCAGTTGTTTTGCTAACCCATCCTTGATTAATCTCTCTTCTTATTTTTTCATTTTATGTATCAACTAGTCAAGACCTGAGCACTGTTCCCACCTCTGGCCCATCTTTGTGTTCTGTTCTTTCGGACTCATCCGGTTCACTCTGTAGTAACTGCAGTGTCTGCTGAGCTGTTCTGTTTGTTCCCGTACTATAGAGTCTACAGTCTGGTGAACCATGACTATTTAGGGTAGCCTCATGTACTACTGAAAATAAAAACTTCAAGATTCTGCCTTTTATCTTTTCAAATTTTGCTGCTTATTTTTATTTTAATCGATAGGTAACTAATAATCCATTTATTAAATAATATATTTTTTTAAAAAACTCTTCTTTTGTATGCCCAGTGCTGGACCCTAAAAATAACATTATCAAAAAATGTCATAAGGGTGGGGGAGACAGCATAATGGTTATGCAAATGGACTTTCATGCCTGAGGCTCCTACATCCCAGGTTCCATCCCCCGCACCACCATAAACCAGAGCTGAGCAGTGCTCTGGTGTTTCTCTGTGTGTCTCTCTCTCTGCATCTCTCTCAAAAATAAAATTAACCCCATCCAAAAATGGGGGGAGAACTTGGACAGAATATTCACCACAGAAGAGATCCAAAAGGCCGAGAAACACATGAAAAAATGCACCAAGTCTCTGATTGTCAGAGAAATGCAAATCAAGACAACAATGAGATATCACTTCACTCCTGTGAGAATGTCATACATCAGAAAAGGTAACAGCAGCAAATGCTGGAGAGGGTGTGGGGTCAAAGGAACCCTCCTGCACTGCTGGTGAGAATGTCAATTGGTCCAACCTCTGTGGAGAACAGTCTGGAGAACTCTCAGAAGGCTAGACATGGACCTACCCTATGACCCTGCAATTCCTCTCCTGGGGATATATCCTAAGGAACCCAACGCATCCATCCAAAAAGATCTGTGTACACATATGTTCTTGGCAGCACAATTTGTAATAGCCAAAACCTGGAAGCAACCCAGGTGTCCAACAACAGATGAGTGGCTGAGCAAGTTGTGGTATACATACACAATGGAATACTACTCAGCTGTAAAAAATGGTGACTTCACCGTTTTCAGCCGATCTTGGCTGGACCTTGAAAAAATCATGTTGAGTGAAATAAGTCAGAAACAGAAGGATGAATATGGGATGATCTCAATCTCAGGCCGAATTTGAAAAACAAGAGTAGAAAAGAAAACACAAACCTGAAATGGAATTGGAGTATTACACCAAAGTAAAAGACTCTGGGGTGGGTGGGTGGGTGGGGAGAATATAGGTCCATGAAAAATGATGAATGAAATAGTGGGGGTTGTATTGTTAAATGGGAATCTGGGGAATGTTATGCATGTACAAACTATTGTATTTACTGTTGAATGTAAAGCATTAATTCCCCAATAAAGAAATAAATTATTTAAAAAAATTAAAAAAATAAAATAAAATTAATAATAAAAAAATTTTTTTTAAATGTCATAGTTCCCATCTGAGCAGTGCAGACTTCAGGTATCAGGGACATTGGTGAAAATAAATATATATTACACAGGAAGCATACAGATTACTGATCTCAGTTCCTGAAGGTCAGGGTTGGAGTCTCAAAAGTAACATATTTTAGTCTGGTCAAAGACTGGTGATTTCTTTCTTTCAATGATGAAACCAAGAACTATTCTATTTTTTTCCTTTGAGCTAAGCAGAATATTAAGTAGAGAACCTAGACATCTGTACAAAAGGATAACCATTAATATCACATTTGCCTGACATTCAGAACTAAAATAAATGACAATGAACTTCTAAAATGGCTTTGATTTGGAAGATATAACCCGTGAAACCCAATAAACGCACTATCCTCACTCTGCCATCATGTCCAGAGTCCTCACTCGGCACGCTCACCTCCACCACGGTCTGTTCTCCCCCTCCTCTACAACACCTCTCTGGTGGCCAGCGGAGTGGTGGGTGTGGGGTGGTCAAGGCAGGCCTTCCAAGCTTGCCTCGCACCTACTGTTGCTGCTTTATGCTGAGGGCGAGGTCCTGGAAAGGTCCACAAAAGGGCTTGTGATGATGTTCCTGATGGAGATGACCAGTGGTGGTGGAGAGAGGGATCTATTAGAGATCCAGACGGGAATCCAAGGATTCTCTGACTAGCACCCCAGATAGTGAAGTACGACTCACCCATTCTCTAAAAATATGCTCTTCAATATCAAAGTTTAGATAGTAGCCAGGCAGTTGAGAGCAGATGGTGCCATAGGCAAAGACCCAGAATCAAGCACCAGGTTCCCACCTGTAGTGGGGGAAGCTTCCTAAGCAGTGAAACCATGCTGCCTGTATATTGCTTAATCCGTTTCTATCTCTCCCTCACTTTTCAATTTCCCTCTGTGCTATCAAATAAAATTTCAGATGCTTTATGAATAGCAGGCTGTGCTTTTGTAAATGATGCTCTCTAACTTTTTTTTTTTTTTTCAGAAACATTTAACTTTCTCTCCAGCTTTCTTCCAGGTTATTTTCCAGAAAAATTAAAAAGGAGAGAGTGGTTCAAGATTTTTGAGGCTATGTTAATGACCTAGCACAGGGCTAAATATTTGATATACTTTATCTTATGCAATTTTCAGACAGATGTAAGTGGCTTACTTCTGAAATTAATCAAGGGAAGTAAAAATAAAGTTTGAGCATATTTTTCCCATACACACACACATATATATTTGACTTCTGATCCCCCCAACCCCAGTAATAGGGCTGTATTTTTTTCTTTTTTAATATTTATTTATTTATTCCCTTTTGTTGCCCTTGTTGTTTTATTGTTGTAGTTATTATTGATGTTGTTGTTGTTGGATAGGACAGAGAGAAATGGAGAGAGGAGCGGAAGACAGAGAGGGGGAGAGAAAGATAGACACCTGCAGACCTGCTTCACCGCCTGTGAAGCGAATCCTCTACAGGTGGGGAGCCGAGGACTGGAGCCTGGATTCTTACGCCAGTCCTTGCACTTTGTGCCACGTGTGCTTAAACTGCTGTGCTACCACTCAACTCCCAATAGGGCTGTATTTTAAAGAGATTACCTGGAAGGTAGATTTCTGTACCTATTTCCTCCACTAATAGAGACTTTCAGTTATGTGGAAAATAATCTGGCATGGCTAAATTTTAATTTGAACACTGCGATATCTTTGTTACCTGAGAAATTCCTGAACTACCAGTATTTGATTTCTTTGTCCTGTTATTTCAGGAAAATAAAGTTTAATTCTCTGGCAGTTTAATATTAGTAGGGAATATGCTTACTGACCTTAGGATAAAGGAAAGGACTTTGCTTCTACTCCTTTGCTTTTAATATAGATATCTCTGTGTAAACCTTTGGATTGTGTGTGGTTGCCTCGTGCACATTCAAAGGGAATTAACCAAGTTAGCTTAATCTGAGTATATTTAGAAAGTAAATCTGAGCATATTTAGAAAGTAAATCTGTTAATCTCCTGCATTATAATGGCTTATTACACTCAGACTGGATGTTAGGCAGACGCAAACTCAGTTTTCACAAACAGTTCTCTGTGTCAAGAGTTCTTCACTGGTGTTATTTCCCAAAGGGAAATATATCAGACAATTCTATTCAGCTTTCTAAGGATTATAGCAATATTCTCCTTCATGACCTACTTTCCTTGACATCTTGTCTTCTCAAACTTCCTGTAGTCATCCTAAGATTGGGCTTTGTTTATGTTTGCAAGTAAACTGACATAGTGTGAACCATTGCAAATCTTCAAAAAGGATTCAGAGATTAACTGATGAGGTTGTTGCATTAGAAATGAAAATTTATGTGGGGAGTCGGGCTGTAGCGCAGCAGGTTAAGCACAGGTGGCGCAAAGCACAAGGACCGGAAGGATCCCGGTTCGAACCCCAGCTCCCCACCTGCAGGGGAGTCGCTTCACAGGCGGTGAAGCAGGTCTGCAGGTGTCTATCTTTCTCTCCCTCTCTCTGTCTTCCCCTCCTCTCTCCATTTCTCTCTGTCCTATCCAACAACGACAACAACAATAATAGCTACAACAATAAAACAACAAGGGCAACAAAAGGAAATAAATAAATAAAATAAATATTAAAAAAATAAAAGATAGGAAAAAAAAAAGAAAATTTATGTGAAAGAATTTATTTAGTTTTACACCCTCCAAGAATTTATAGGTGTAGAATTTTTATTTACTTTTATTTTTTTATTTATAAAATGGAAATATTGACAAGACCATAGGATAAGAGGATGACAATTCCAAACAATTCCCACCACCGAAACTCCCTATCCAACCTCCCCCCTCTTGAAAGATTTCCTATTCTTTATCCCTTTGGGAGTATGGGCCTAAGATCATTACAGGATATAGAAGGTGGAAGGTCTGGCTTCTGTAATTGCTTCCCTGATGAACATGTGAGTTAGCAGGTTGGTTCATATTCCATGTAAAAATTTTTATCTTGATCACAACTTGGTAAAATGTACTCCAGATGTTCATCTCTGAATTTTTTAACAAAATTCACTGGGTAAGACAAGATTTTGTAATGGAACCCAACATTGTTTGAATGTGCTTATAATGATAAAATAATGACTACAAAATTAAAGAGCTGAAGTCTGAATTCAATTTCTGAAGAAAACATTTGCTATTTCCTTGCTTGAGGATAAGGGAAAAAGTTTTTTTTTTTTTTTTTAGATTCTCTTATATCATTACAACAACTTCTTTATAATGTAACACTATATACTGCAGAATCTGTTCTTCAAAGTCAGGTTCTACCATTCATTAACTTTGAGGTCTTGAACAAAGTTCCCGTCCATAGCTTGTCTCCTACTAGTTTGAAAGTATAATCTTTGCTTGTTAATTGATAATAGAATTGAAACTAAACTAGTTAATACTATGTGCTTAATATGGAATGTATTTAAAATAAGCAAAAGGAACTTTAGCTGCCAAGGGAATGAGCTCAGTTGACATAGCATTTGCATTCCTGAAACTCCATATTTGATTTCTCTGTCATTTTAAAAAATATGTTCATTCTTTAAATTTTTAAAATTATCATTATTTATTGGACAGTAACAGCCAGAAATAAAGAAGGAAATGGGTGATATAGAAATAGAGAGTGACAGAGAGACCTTTACCAATGCTTCACCACTTACAAAGCTCTCCCTCTGCAGGTGGGGACTGGGGGTTTGAAACTGGGTCCTTGCACATTGTAACATGTGTGCTCAACCAGATGTGAGGTGTTGTTGGCACGTTGCTTTTTTTTTTTTTTTTGAATGTTTTATTTATTTTTTTCTTGGATAGAGACAAAAAAATGGAGGTGGTGTTGCACCTGGTTGACTGCACATGTTCTGATGTATAAGGACCTGGGTTCAAGACCCCGGTTTCCACCTGCAGGGAGAAAACTTCACAAGTGGTGAAGCAGTGTTGCAATTGTCTCTTTCTATCTCCCTCTCTATCTCCCCCTTTCCTCTTGATGTCTGGCTGTCTCTATTCAATAAACAAATACACATAATTTTTAAAAGAAGAGATAAATTGAGAGGGGAAAGGAGGTAGAGAAGGATAGACAGAGAGAGACATAAGAGCCCTGCTGTAGGGACCAGGGGATTGTACCTGGGTCCTTGAACACTGTGATTTGTGTGCTTAACCACATATGCCTCCACCTGGCCCCGTTTTTCTTCTTTTCCTTTTTTTATAGGACCAAAGAAAATTCACATTAGAAAAGGAGATTAAAATCAATTTTATTCTTTTTATATCCTATTCCCATTTTTGTTTTTCTTTGTACTTATCCTTTTTTTTTTTTTTTTTCTGTGTCCACATTTTCCCTTTTGCTATTTTCATGGAACAAAATCCCTTGAATACCACATGGAAATGTAGCAGAGCAATGAAGCAAGATATGGCTGGAATGGTTTGATAAAATATAAATAATAATAGAAAATAACTTAGATTTTTATTTATTTGCTTAGTATCTCATTTTTGATTAGTATGTTCCCTAATCTAAGGCATCTCAATGCTATAGTCTACTTTGATGGTATGCAAGACAAAACAGAAATAAAAACGATGTCTTATATTATAAAGATAGATTATTATGCACCTATTTTGATTGAAGGGGATTAATAGTTTGCAGTAAATACAGTTATTGGTACCTGTGTAAAATTTCTCAGTTTTCTGCAAAACACTGTCACCCCCAGCCTTGGTCCTCCTCCACCATCTTGCACCAGGCCCTGAAAACCCCACCTTCCAGAGTTTTCTCTTTTGGTGCAATACACCAAACCCAGTCCAAGTTCTGCCTTCTGTTTTCCCTTTCTGTCCTTATTTCTCAAGTTCTGTTCATGAGTCATATCATCCCTTATTCCTCCTTCTCTTTCTGACTTATCTCGCTTAACATGGTCCTTCAAGGTCCATCCAAGATGAGATGAAGAAGGTGAATACATTCTTCTTTTTTCTTTCTTTTTTTAATTTTTTTTATTTGTTATTGGATAGAGACAGAGAGAAACTGAGAGAGAAGGGGGAGATAGAGAGGAAGAGAGACAGAGAGATGCCTGCAGACCTGCTTCACCGCCTGTGAAGTGACTCCCCTGCAGGTGGGGAGCCGGGGGCTCAAACCGGGATCCTAAGCAGTCCTTGCGTTTTGTGCTACATGCGCTTAACCCACTGCGCTACCGCCCGACTCTTCTTTTTTTCCTTTTTCTTTTTGCCTCCAGGGTTATCACTGGGTCTCATTGACGGCACTAGGAATCCACTGCTCCTGGGAGCCATTTTTTCCAGTTTGTTGCCTTTGTTGTTATTGCTATTGTTGTTGGATAGGACAGAGAGAGGAAAGGAAGACAGAGATGGGGAGAGAAAGATAGACTCCTGTAGACCTGTTTCACTGCTAGTGAAGTGACCTCCCTGCAGGTGGGGAGCAGGAGGCTGGAACCAGGACACTTTTGCCTGTCCTTGTGCTTCACACCAGGTGCACTTAACCAGTTGTGCTACCACCACCCCCCACCCCCAGTGAGTTCATTATTCTTAATAGTGGAGCAGTAGTCCTTTGTGTATATACACCACACATTTCTCAACCACTCATCTGTTGATGTGCACCTGAGTTGTTTCCAGGTTTCAGTTATTATAAATTATGCTGCCATGAACATCTTTTTGGATGGGTGAACATCTTTTTGGATGGGTGAATTCTGCTAACATCTTTTTGGATGGGTGAACATCTTTTTGGATGGGTGAATTCTGCTAATATTTTCCTCCAAGTATTTCCTCCAAGGCTGGTTGAACATACCCATTTTTAATCTATTCAGGAGTTTACTCTTGTGTCTGGTGAAATGTGGTAGTTCAGCTTTATTCTTCTGCATGTTTCAAACTAATTTTTACAACACCATTTGTTCAAGAGACTCTCTTTTCTCATTTAATTGTTGGGCACCTTTATCAAAGATTAGATGTATATAGTTGTGGGGGCTTATTTCTGGGTTATCTGTCCTATTCCTCTGGTCTATTTTTCTTTTAGGATCAAGCAGTTTTCACTACAAGAGCCATATAATATAGTGTAAGATCTGGGAATGTGATGTCTCCAGTTCTGTTCTTTTTACTTATAATTTCTTTGGCAATTCTTCATATTTTCTGATTCCGTAATGTTTTGTTTTATTTTGTTAAGCAAATTGCTGGGACCTTGATGGCGATTGCATTAATTTTTTAATAATGTTTTTATCTTTATTTATTTATTGGATAGGCACAGCCAGAAATTGAGAGGAAAAGGGGTAATAGAGAGGGAGACAAAGAGACAGAGAGACACCTGCATACTTCACCACTCGTAAAGCTTCCGTATTGCATGTGGGGACTGGGGGGCTCAAACCAGGGCCCTTTGCACTGTAACATTTGCACTCAACCAGGTGTGAAAGAACACTTCTGATTCAAACCCACACAAACTGACAGGACTCCTGTATATAAGTGAAGTATAAGGAATTTATTCTTAAATTTGAAAGAGTGAGAATAAGGCCAAATTTACACAGACAAAGACTGAGACAAATCCCAGCTGGGAGATCCCAGGCTAGTGTGCCAATAAGCCCTGTTGCTCTGAGAGCTTGAGGTCTGCAACTCGTCTCCCTTTAAAGGGTGTAGGAGTGGGGGTTTCCTAGGGGGCTACATGACATTTCTATATCATTTATGGTGCCCAGGAGCGAGGGTTCTATGACGTCAGGAAGCAAACTTTTTTTTTTCAAAGATCTGGGAATGTGATGTCTCCAGTTCTGTTCTTTTTACTTATAATTTCTTTGGCAATTCTTCATATTTTCTGATTCCATAATGTTTTGTTTTATTTTGTTAAGCAAATTGCTGAGACCTTGATGGCGATTGCATTAATTTTTTAAATAATGTTATTATCTTTATTTATTTATTGGATAGGCACAGCCAGAATGTAGGTTAGCGATAACAAAAGAAAGTTTCACCATATCTTTGACCATAAAACCTTGCTGTTCTGATTTTGGGATGCAAAGGGGAAATTCCACTGTCTTATTCTCTATGAGTTGCTTTTAATCTCTAAAATCACTAACTTTCTGTATGAGGGATTTCTAGTTGAGTCAACTTGGGGGACTTATTCCTTCACAGGTACGTCTCCACCCAGCCCTGAGATTGCATTAAATTTGTGTATAGCTCTGGGGAAAATATTCATTTTGATGATGTTAGATTTCTTTCCAATTCTTTTACTTTTTCCTTGAATAGTGATTCATAATTTTCAGTATACATGCTGCAAACAGTAAGAGTAGTACACACAGAAAAGAAATGAACATGCCAACAGAAGATGTACACAAGCTAACAGAAGATGCACACAAGCTAACAGAAGATATACACAAGCTAACAGAAGATGTACACAGCTAACAGAAGATGCACACAAGCTAACAGAAGATATACACAAGCTAACAGAAGATGTACACAGCTAACAGAAGATGTACACAAGCTAACAGAAGATATACACAAGCTAACAGAAGATGTACACAGCTAACAGAAGATGTACACAAGCTAACAGAAGATGCATACAAGCTAACAGAAGATGCACACAAGCTAACAGAAGATGTACACAAGCTAACAGAAGATATACACAAGCTAACAGAATATGTACACAGCTAACATAAGATGTACACAAGCTAACAGAAGATGCATACAAGCTAACATAAGATGCACACAAGCTAACAGAAGATGTACACAGCTAACAGAAGATATACACAAGCTAACAGAAGATATACACAAGCTAACAGAAGATGTACACAGCTAACAGAAGATGCACACAAGCTAACAGAAGATGCATACAAGCTAATAGAAGATGCACACAAGCTAACAGAAGATGCACACAAGCTAACAGAAGTTGTATACACTAAGAGAGACAAGCAGCTGTATTAAAAAACGATGAAAGTAAGAAAGAAAAAAGAGGCAAATAGGGAAAAAATATATAAGTTCCTCTACTTGGTGGTGCTAGTGTATAGGTTGGTGTCAAATGAGTTCCCTTCTTCTCACTAGGCAGAAAGTTGATCTGATGAAGCTTCCCACAGTTCCTAAAGCAACTATACTTATAAGTCTCTGTTTCAGTGATGAGTGGGTCAGGTCTACCTTGATGGGCTGGCTTCCTGGTCCTTTCAGGATGTGGGTTTGACAAAAGATGTTCCCTCCGGGAGGCTCAACCCCCTAGTTTCTGGCTGCCACAAACAGTTCACTGAGATTTACTTCTCAAACCTATTCACAGTTCACCTTCCCAGAATTCTTGCAGGGACAGAATGCAGCTTGCTGACAAGGCCTCACTATCTAGACAGTTTGCTATAGCAAGTTCATAAAAGGTTTGGTGCCCAGTGGGTGTGTTGAGTGCACCTCTGTTTATTTGGTGAGACACTGATGGCTCTCTGCTGCCTTGCTGTTTTCAGAAGTCTAACAATTAGATATCATCAGACTCCTCCCTGTGGGGATTTGGGGCCTAAGTCTGGAATGCAGTCAGTCCTCTGGTGGAGTCCTGTGAAATGCAGAAGCCTTCCTGGATCAGAGGGCTTCTAGGTTTTGAGGTGGGGGTGAGGATTTAGGTAGAAAACTCACCATCCCTCTTTGGCCTTTTCAGAACTCTTTGCTGTTAATAAAACCATTACATGTTTACTTCATGATTCCTTTGTATTTCCTCCTCTGGTCTTTCTTTCTTACTTGGCTAGGAAATTTTGGTTCTATTCAGAGATGCCAGAACCTGAAGAGATTTCTTTAAGAGAGTTAGTTTTCAATTGTCTTCATGCAGTCATGGTGGCCCCCATATTGGCAATGGCAGTTTTATAGAATCATATCTCAGTTTTGAAATATTTTATCACTTAGTATGCATATTTTCAATTTACATTTTAAAATTCATTATAGTATTTAACCTAATCCAGGTTTAAGAGAAAAATAAATGTTTAGCATGGAATAGACAAATATTATGTCTGTTGTGGCCATTGACCATACAATTATTATATATATATATATATATATATATATATATATGTGTGTGTGTGTGTATGTATGAGTATATATATGTATATATAATATATATGTGTGTATATATTATATATATTATATATGTGGTTTCTCCTGGAATATGACAGTCCACTGATTGCATTTGTCTGAATACAAAGAGAACTCAATGAATTATTTTAGTTCTCTTTCACTTTAACTCACACATCAGGTTTACATTTAAAATACAATGCTAACTAGAATGAAATTAAGTATTTTTTTCATTATAGGTTGATCATTTAAAAAACATAATTGCAAGATGCAAAAATAAATCATTAGGACCAGGGGTTTCTAAATTTGCTTTGCTTTAAAGTTAATTGAATATCAGTGGATGAAACTACTTTCCTGATATATGTGAAATTCAAATAATGTAATAAATTGAGAGCATGAATATTTTGTTAGCACCACTCAAAGAACACCAGGATGAAAACCAGGTCAAGCATTGTTCACAAAGGACAATATTAAGAGTGATACTATTATAATGGCTTCAGTATCCTAGAAATAATTGGCTCTGGTATTGCCTATTGTAATCATATCTTGTCAGCCAGATGTTTTATGGGTTTTATGGAAGGGACCAAATTTTTCACATTGCTTTTAGAAATTAACTGCTTCTGTTAAACAACTGCTAAAATGTTGTTCTGAACAGAAGAGCTGTAAATTTCTGTGCCTATGTAATATGATGGTATAAAATCCATTTGCATTTTGGTTTTTATGTTTTAGGGTTTTTTTAGAGCCAATAGAAATTCTGTGTTTTATCTACACAGAGTAGCACTCTATGGGAGAAAGAAAGAAAGCTGTTACCATTGTTATAGCTATCATATTAATATGATGGAATGGTCAACACTTTGATACATTTTCTTCATCCAACTGAAGAATAGTTAACTTCAATTTGTGAATCTATGACAGATTTTAACAGATTTTGGGAGAATATGTAGTATTGTCAAAAGATTTTGAATGTATTTCATTAGTACAGATATCTATGAATACAACTAATGAAAATCATCAGCATATAAAATTATGACATTGCTGAGAAAAATAATCCCTATTTCTTTTTAGTGATAAAAAGTATTTTCTTAGGGAGTCGGGGGGTATAGCAGCAGGTTAAGCGCAGGTGACACAAAGCTCATGGACCTGCATAAGGATCCCGGTTCGAGCCCCCAGGTCCCCACCTGTAGGAGAGTCGCTTCACAAGTGGTGAAGCAGGTCTGCAAGTGTTTCTCTTTCTCTCCCCCTCTCTGTCTTCCCCTCCTCTCTCCATTTATCTCTGTCCTATCCAACAACAACAACATCAATAACAACAACAATAATAACCACAACAATAAAACAACAAGGGCAACAAAAGGGAATAAATAAATAAATAAATATTAACAAATTTAAAAAATAAATTTTCTTGGGGGCTGGGCAGCAGCAATGAGTTAAGCGCACATGGTGCAAAGCGCAACAACCAGTGTAAAGATCCAGGTTCGAGCCCCCAGCTCCCCACCTACAGAGGCTCACTTTGCAAGCAGTGAAGCAAGTCTGTACGTGTCTATCTTTCTCTCCCCCTCTCTGTATTCCCCTCCTCTCTCGATTTCTCTTTGTCCTATCCAACAGCAACAGCTATAACAACAATAACAATAACAACCATAACAAGGTCAAGGAAAATGGGGAAAATAGCCTTCAGGAGCCATGGATTCATAGTGTTGGCACCAATCCCAGCAGTAACTCTGGAGGGAAAACAAAAAAGTATTTTCTCAGTATGCTTTAGTTAATCTTGGAATTTTTGATAATAATATAAATAAGATTTGAGAGAAATGACTATATGCATTTTACTCTTGCTTACTGAAATTGATTCATTAGAAATGACCCAGGGTCATTATGGGAATTTTCTAAGCCTCACTCATTTCAGGACCAGTCTTCCTTGGTGGAAGATTAGAATAGCCCAGCCTACCTTTGGGTAGTGGGGAAGTCCTGACCATTGCTAATTTATAGTAAGGGTAAGGTCTACAAAAGGCTAGTGATGACATTCCTGTTGGAAGTATCCAGTGCTGGTAAAGAGAGGAATCCATTTGAGGACTAGGCACACTGTATCTGTGGGGGAGTCCAGGGGTTCCAGGTGATAAGATGGCTGGTGTTTTAACATTCTTCACCACTCATCCCTCATTCTATACCTGGGCTGCTTCTAAGTGTGTGATATTATGAGTTGTGCTTCTATGAATATAGGTGGATGGGTGCTCTTGTTTCCTTTGAAAAAATCCCCTGCAGAGAGATGGCTGGGTCATAACATAGGTCCATTTCTGTTATTCTAAGAAATCTCTTAGACTGTTTTCCACAGCGTTGGGCTAAGTTACTTTCCCACCACCAATGTAGAAGTCAGTGTGTTTTATTTAACATAATTCCTTTAAGTTCTTGCTAAAAATTGAATTTGTTATTTTGGACCAATGACTAGGTTTAGACTTAAAACCTACTATATATTATCTATATAGTAAATATGCAATATATATTATGCTATACAATTTATTAAATGTATTTTATAGAGTCTGTTATAGTCATAAATATGCATTTTGGTTCTTTGATTTGTTATTTTAATTATTTTTAATTTATGTTGTTGTTTTTTTTTTACCAGAGCATACCTCAGCTCTGGCTTGTGGTGGTACTGGCTATTGAACCTAGAGACCTAGAGCATCAGACATCAAAAGCAGTTTTGATAACCATTATGCTGTCCTCTCCACAAGTTATACATATGTTTTGTAACCTAACATTAGATGACATTTTTATGATTTTTTCCTATGGAGTCCAATTTGTAAAACAAATACAACTCTTCTTAACAGCTGCCAGCCTTTTTTAAAAAGCACTGAACTAAGTATTTTATTTCTAGCACCTTATTTTCAAAGAGAGCTTATTGCCAAGAATCTGGACAGATTGATATACAATCCATTGTAAATACTACCTGAGATGATAGCTAAGCTATTTTACCAAATATTAGCTTAAATATCTTACCCAAAACCAATATGATAATTTTACACTACTCTAGATATTAAATAAAATCTAACAGTTTTATCAACGTGTCAATTTTTGCCAAAAACTCATATTTTACCTTTAAGAGACAAAATTACTATAATCTAAAATGTATTAGCTTTGCATTCTTAAATAAACAAGTAAAAAAAGAAGCATTTTTGAATTATCTAAAACTGATAAAATATGTGAATCTAAAAGGCTTGAAAATTCTATTAAAATAGTATCTATTCAGAAATAATACTTCAATGAATATTATATATGATATCTTAACTCTGACTATAAGAGCATACAGGAAAATTATAAAAATCATTATAAACATGAAAAATTATGATATTTGAATTTTAACAAAATTGTTTTCCTATATTATAAAGTCTCTTGCTGAGCTACATAATCAGATGTGTCTCTCAACTTGGAAAATACATTTAACTCTTGGTTCTCTCTATTTATAGGGATTTGCAATATCATGCATCTGAATACTGCATATAAGACCTATCAGTAAGGTATAGTAGAGTTTTATTTCATATTGGATTTTGCATTTAAAGTCTATAGTCAGTAGTTCAAGTCAACAGTTGCTTTATCTCATCAATAAAATTATAGATACTTTTTGTGTGTGTGTGTGTGGATACAGGTAACATGCTTTGCCTTTTAAAAATTACCTTTGTTTTTCCTGAAAATGTATTTACATAGAGTATGTATATATATATATATATATATATATATATATATGTATGTATAGTATCAATTGCTTACTGTAAACAAAAATGTTGATTGCACCTGTGTGACATACCTGGCTAGAATAGCATGCTGCTTTCCTCATATAAAGGCCAGGTTCTAGCCTGGCTCACAGCTTCTTTGGTTGTGATTTCTTTCATCTCTATCCGCTTCTCTGTATTTGTCTTATAGACAATAAAAGTAGGTTTAACTGACTATATTAGCCATCTAACAAAGATTTTCTTGCTAAACATAATGAGGAAACTCTGATGCAGCAATTGACAGAATCATTTGTCCAAATCTAACAGCTACCATGACAAAAGGATGGGAAACATAGATTTATCAATATGAGAAAAAAAAAGTCTACAATCTGGGTGTGGAATTATACTAAGAAATTTGAAAAGTTTGTTTTTGTGCGTTGCTTGGCGAGTGTCACCAAAGAGAGAAGAGACCAGGAACTCGTGGTGGTGTGGTAATACAAATTCTTTATTAATGTGGGTGTTCCAGAGTCGGGTGTAAGCACAGTGGGTTTAGGCCACGTGGAGCTAGCAAAATGGCCTCCTTCTGCTAGCCCTTCTCCAGTTCTTCTCCAGGTTGGGACAGAGAAGAGAAAGAGGAGAGAGAGAGGAAATAGGAGTGACTTTTATAGGAGAATTCCAGAAGTGGCAAGTCGGAACGGGATTGGCTAGAAAAGGGGGAAGAGAAAACAAGGCACTCTGGGAAGGGAGAAAGCTTCCTTAGCAATGGTTGCTAGTGTTTTAGCCTGGGTAGGAATGGGCGATACCCTGAGGGGGTAATGTGGTGGTGGAGTAGTCATTTTTAATACAAGGCATAAGATTAATATGTAAATAATAATACTCACATGGAAATATGGTGGTTTATGGGTCCTGCCTAACTCAACCAGATTTGTACAATATCCCAACAGTGCATAGCTCTTTATTCTCAAGACAGTGTTTTATCAGAATTATTAAGTATTGCTGTTGCACTTAACATACATGCTATCCAATACAATAGATCAGTGGTCAGAAGAATTGACTATCTCATGTATTCTGGAGGGATTATCACACTTAGCAACAAAAAATAGTTTTTAATAAAAATCCATTTAATTGTGTTTCTTTTCTCTCCAAATATTAACATAATCTTGTCAATAGGCTTCTGCTTGAATGCTTGTTACACGAATGAAGGACCACAAAAAGGCAAAGTTCTTGAAATATGAAAAGTAAATATCGGGGGTTGGGCGGTAGCACAGCAAGTTAAATGCATGGGTCACAAAACACAAGAATCACTGTAAGGATCCTGGTTCAAGCCCCTGGCTCCCCACCTGTAAGGAAGTCGCTTCAGAGGTGGTGAAGCAGGTCTGCAGGTGTCTATCTCTTTCTCCCCCTCTCTGTCTTCCCCTCTTCTCTCCAATTCTCTTTGTCCTATCCAACAATGAACGGCATCAATAAATATAATAACCACAAGAAGGCTACAACAACAAGGGCAACAAAAGGGGAAAAATAGCCTTGAGGAGCAGTGGATTCATAGTGCAGGCATTGAGCCCCAGCAATAACCCTGGAGGCATAAATAAATAAATATTAATCCTTAAGTACCTGATCTTAGAAAAAAAAAAATATATATATATTGGAAATGAAGGAGATTCTATTTTAATTAGAGTGACCAGAAAGGGATCTTGTGTATGGTAGTGTCTGAGCAGATATCTGAATTACTCATTCACTTGCCAACTCTTTTTTAATTAATGAGTTGATTAATTAAATTTGGTACATCAGAGAGACATTATGAGTGAAGAGGAATAGAGACGACTGACAGCTACAGTGACTACACTGCTTCACCACTTGGGAAGCTTTTCCCTCAGCAGCTGGGGACCAGGAGTCTTTGCACATGGTTATGTGTGCATTCTGCTGGAGGAGCCAGCACCTGTCCCCCCATTTCTCAACTCTTTTTTTTTTTTTTTTTTTACTATTTTTAGAAGGCAAGTAGTGGGGCCAGATGGTGGCTCACCTGGTTGAGAGCACACGTTATAATGCATAAGGACCCAGGTTCGACCCCCAGGTCCACACCTGCAGCAGGAAAGGTTTGTGAGTGGTGACACAGGTCTTCAGGTATCTCTCTTGTCTCTCTCCCTCTTTTTCTCCCCCTTCCCTCTTGATTTCTATCATCTCTGTCCAATAAATAAATAAAGATAAATTTAACATTTTAAAGAATTAAAGAAGTCAGAAAAAAAAAAGAGGACAAATAGTACATTCCAAAGTGTTTGGAGACCTGAGGTAATGTGTTAGAAGTGACTTTGAGAGGCCAGGTGGTGGTGCTCCTGGTTGAGCCATTATTATTGCCATGTGCAAGGACCAGGATTTGAGTCCCTGGCTCCCCACCTGCAGGGGGGAGACTTCACAAGTGGTAAAGTAAGTCTGCAAGTGTCTCTTTCTCTCCCCCTCTCTCTCTCTCTCCCCCACTCCCTCTTAATTCCTCTATCTCTGTCTTACAATTATTTAATAAATAAATAAATAGAAAAAATAATGACCACCAAGAGTGGTGGATTTATCATGCAGCTGAGCAGCAATGATAGTCCTGGTGGCAATTAAAAGCAAATAATGGACTTTGGACCTGTGTTAGAAGACCTGACATTTCCCAGCTCAAGGTGGGTACACCACTAAGAAACTGACCTTTGTTTAAGGCAGGCTTCTTCAACTCTTTTTTTTTTTTAAACTAAGTGAATGGTTTACAGTGTGCTCATTCCATATGCATACAACTCCCAGGCCCCCAAAGTTGTTTCCTGCCCTCCCCATACCTCCCCAGAATCCTTTGCTTGGGTGTCATATATCATGGCTAGTCCATGTTTAATGTGCTCTCCCTTCCTGTCCTTATTTAGTTAGTTAGTTAGTTTTTATTTTTTATTTAGAAAATGGAAACACTGACAAGACCATAGGTTAAGAGGGGTACAACTCCACACAATTCCCACCACTGGAACCCATATCCCATCCCCTCCCCTGATAGCTTTCCTATTCTTTATCCCTCTGGGAGTATGGACCCGGGGTCATTATGGGATGCAGAAGGTGGAAGGTCTGGCTTCTGTAATTGCTTCCCTGCTGAACATGAGTATTGGCAGGTCGATACATACTCCCAGCCTGTCTTTCTCTCTTTCATTAGTGGGGTGGGGCTCTGTGGAAGTGGGGCTTCAGGACATTTTGATGGGGTCATCTGCCCAGGGAATTCTGGTTGGCATCATGGTAGCTTCTGGAACCTGGTGGCTGCAAATCCTGCCTGCACTACACTCCCAGTGTTCAAGCTAGCTGCTGCTTTGTAGAGAGATAGTCAGAAGTTGAAATCATGCCGCCATCTTGCCTCCCCCATTTATTAACCCCCAATAATAATTTGGTATTCATCTTTCTCTTTTTGGCTGATTTTAATCAACACAATGGCCTCAAATATCATCCAAGATGATTCAAAGGAAACAGCTTCATCGTTTTTAACAGCTGAGTAACATCCCATCATGTGTATATAAGTGTCACAGGTTTTTTTTTTTTTTTTTTTTTTGTGCCACTCCTTTGGTGTTGGACATATGGTTGCTTCTGGGTTCTGGCAATTAAAAATTGTGCTTCTAAGGATATAGTTATATACAGATCTCTTCTGATAGGCGTTTTTGTTGCCTTTGGGTGAATCCTCAAGGTAGTCATTGCTGCGTCATAGGATGGGTCTATTTCTAGTGTCCAGGTAAGTCTCCAAATTGCTTTCCACAATAGTTGTACCATTTTGCACTCCCACCAGCATTGCAGAAGTGTCCGTTTTTCTCTACATCCTCCACAACATTTGTCATTTCTGTCATTTCTAATGAATGACTTTCTTACAGATGCTAAGTGGTATCTCCGAGGTCCAGGATGTGGTTCAGTGGATAGGCTTGGACTCTCAAGTAGGAGCTCTTGAGTTTAATCTTTATCAGCACATGTATCAGAATGATGTCTGGCTCTTTCTCTTTCCTCCTAGTATTATTTATTTGTTAACAAATAAAATAAAATATTAACAAAAAAGTGGTATCTCATTGTTGTCTTTAGTTGCATTTCTCTAATAATCAGTGACTTTGAGCACCTTCTCAAACATATCTGTTGATATTGTGGATCTCTTCCTTGGTGAAATGTCTGTCCGTATCCTCATTCCATTTTCTAATTGGGTTGCTTATTTTCTTGGGGTTTAGTTTACCAAGCTCTTTATGCATTTTTACTAATTAGTTCTTTGACTGATGTGTGTTGTGTAAAGATCTCCCATGCCACAGGGCGCCTTTCTGTTTGAGTGATGGTTCTGGCAAACGCTAGAAGAAGAAGTGATGGTTCTCATTGGTTTATTTTCACTTTTTTTTTTTTTTTTTTTTGCTGTTGGAATTGAATCCTTGAATATGTTCTGGGCAGTTTTGATTACAGTAGCTCTGCAGTATAGCTTGATATTTTAAAGTAATACTTCCAGTGTTGATCCTCTTCCTTAAGATTGCTTTGGTAATCTTGGGGACTTTTCTGTTCCAGATAGTTTATTTTATTTTTAAATTATTTATTTATTCCTTTCTTCTGCCCTGTTTTATTGTTGTAGTTATTGTTGTTGTTGATGTCATCATTGTTGGATAGAACCGAGAGAAACAGAGATAGGAGGGTAAGACAGAGAGGGGAAGAGAAAGATAGACTCCTTCAGACCTGTTTCACCACTTGTGAAGTGACCACCCTGCAGGTGGGGAGCCAGAGGCTTGAACCAGTATCCTTACTCTGGTCCTTGGGCTTTGCAACAGGTGTGCTTAACCTGCTGTGCTACCACCCAGCTTCCCCAGATAAATCTTTATAACTTGTGTTCTATTCCTTTAAAGAAGTTTGTTATTACCTTGATGGGATGGCATTGAAACTATATATGGCTCTGAGCAGGATGGTCATTTTAACAATGTTAATCATTCCAAACCATGAGCATAAGATGTTTTTCCATTTCCATTCTATTTCCTTGAAGAGTGGTTCATAGTTTTCTGTGTGTAAACCCTTCACTTCCTTTGTTAACTTTATTCCCAAATATTTGTGTTGTATGTTTTATTATTATTATTATTATTATTATTATTATTATTATTACTATGGTGAAAAGGCTTTCTGTATCTTTTTCCTTCTGATTTTGTGTTTGCATAGAGGAATGGCATTAGTATCTGTATATTGATTTTGTAGCCTGTCAGTTTACTATATTGTTCAAAAATATCCAGGATTTTCTAATGGACTTTTTAGGGGGTTGCATATATAAAATCCTGTCATCCACAAATAGGGATAGTTTAATTACTTCTCTTCCAATCTGGATTGTCAGGAAATTGTGAGGATGTGGTAGATCCTGGCTGGGCTTGACCTGAGGAGTGTGTCTATCCTGTCAGTCTCTCTCTCTCTACCAAGAGGTTGAGCAAGAAGGGACAGGAATAACCCCGAAGGTTTGCCTAGTCTTATTAAACTCCCTGCCTCACAAAGCACTCTGCATTCCTGATACTATGGCCTGCTCCCTTATTATCTACGTAATCATTGTTTTGCCTGAAAGATCCCCACCCATTGCATTATTTTGATCTATCTTCTTTCTACCCTCAAGACCCTCCCTGCCTGAAGGGTATTATTATTTATCCTACCAGTAAAACCCTCGCAACAGCTGCTAAGCAAGTTAACTTTCCCAGCCCCTTTTGCCTTTCTCCACCCCTTTCCAAACCATTTCAAGGATTTCTGTTTCCAATTTGCCACTTCTGGTTCCGACCTTTAAAAGCCTGAGCTCACTGATCAATGAAGAATTTAATCACCTCGCCGCCACAAGCTCTGTCCCTGGGTCATTTCTCTCATATCGCTAAGTGGGTAGCAGCCCAGGCTGGCTCAAATTGCATTCTCTACAACCCAGAGAGTACGTGTCTGAGAAGAGGCACCCGTACGCTAGCCACACACTGGATCCCTTTGATTCCTTTCTCTTGTCTGATTGCTATGACTAGGGCTGCTAAGGCAATGTTGAATAGTAGTAGTGATAATGGGCAGCCCTGCCTTGTACCTGACTGGAGAGGAAATGCTTTCAGGTTTTCATCACTGAGTATGATGTTGGCTGTTGGTTTACTGTACATAGATTGAACTAATTAGAAGAATTTATCATCTATACCAGTTTTTTTTTTTTTTAATGGTTTGATCATGAAAGGGTATAGGAGAGGAAAAATAACAGTTCATAGTAGCATCTGGACCTTGGTGGCTGAAAGACAATGTGATCTAAAGAGGAACAAAATGATTAATAAATAGGATCCAAAAAGTAGCAACAGAGCATATGGATATAGGGATTCTGGGGTGGGAAGTAGCTAGGAAGTCTATTTTGGGTATGTTCCTCATGACTTTAATATTTTTTGCTTGAGCTTGATAGTTAAAAAGCACATGGATTAAAAATATTGCCTGGCCTTGGGCAAATGACCCCACCAATGTGTCCTGGAGCCCCACTTTCCCCAGAACCCCACCCCACTAGGGAAAGAGAGACAGTCTGGGAGTATGGATCCTCCTGTCAACACACATGTTCAGCGGGGAAGCAATTACAGAAGCCAGACCTTCCACCTTCTCACCCCATAATTATCCTGGGTCCATAATCCCAGAGGGATAAAGAATAGGAAAGTGGGGTTCTTGGGAAGGAATGGCTCAGTGTGGGGCAGGGGACTGGCCGGGCTACCATGGATCCTGGGCAGATGCTGGAGGGGCAGATGTAGGTCACCTAGAATCCCCATGCCAAGTACTAACTCACCGATAACATGGAGAGGATAGTAGAAAATCTCAGATTGTCTTTAACTTTGTTTTAAAATGGCCTTCAAATTAAACCATTAAAACATCATTAAAAAGTAAAAATAGGAAAGCTATCGGTGGGGAGAATGGGATACACAGTTCTGGTGGTGGAAATTGTGTGGAGTTGTACCCCTTTTATCTTATAATTTTGTCAGTGTTTCCTTTTATAAAAAAATTTAAAAAAGAAGATTGTCTGGGTTCAAGATCTCAGGATCTGGGTTCAAGACCTTAGTTCTCACCTACAGGAGGCAAGTTTCACAAAGCAGCACTGCATGCATCTCTCTCCTTCCTCTTCTATCACCCATTGTCTCTAATAACAAACAAACAAACTAAAATACATATTTAAAAAAAGATGCAACAGGGGGTCAGGTAGTAGCACAGCGGGTTAAGTGTGTGTGGTGCAAAGTGCAAGGACTACAGTAAGGATCCTGTTTGGAACCCCTGGCTCCCCAACTGAGGGGGGGGGGGTTGGAGTCACTTCACAAGCAGTAAAGCAGGTCTGCAGGTGTCTATCTTTCTCTCTCCCTCTCTGTCTTCCCCTCCTCTCTGTTTTATCTAACAACAATGACAGCAATGGTAACAACAACAATAAACAACAAGGGCAGCAAAAGAGGGAAAAAAAAAGGCTCCAGGAGCAGTGGATTCACAGTGCAGACACCAAGCCCCAGTGATAACCCTGGAGGCAAAATGAAGGAAAAAAAAAAAGCAACAACCTTGGTAGATTCCTGACCATATTAAATTAAACATACCTCTGCATTCTATGATAAAAGACTTTTAGAACTGAAACAGTTAAGAAAGGGACACACAAAACAGACCTTGGACTGGGTTTGGTCTATAGCACAAAAGTCTTAAGAGGCTGAAGGGAAGATGATATCAGAGTTGAGAGTAGGGTTAGAAAGCTGGGTTAGGGAGTTAGGCGGTAGCACAGCTGGTGAAGTGCACATGGTGTAGAGCGTAAGGACCGGTTAGTATCCTGGTTCAAGCCCCCGCCTCCCCACCTGTAGGGGAATTGCTTCACAGGTGGTGAAGCAGGTTTGCAGGTGTCTCTCTGTCTCTCTTCCTCTCTATCTCCCCTTCTCTCTCAATTTATCTCTGTCTCTATTCAATAATAAATAAATAAATAAAATGTTAAAAAAAATGGAAAGAGAGTAGTTCCCTTATCAGTCTAACCCAGGACCCATACATATCCCTATTTAGAACAGGAGCCTGTGTAACCTTTGAGTCCCTGTCAGAACTTACTCTCTGAATCCCATGATCACAGCTGGGGACATTCTAGGCTGCACTCACTTCAGGACTGGTCCTTCCTCGAGTAGCAGAGTAGGCTGACCAAGTCTCCCTCCAAAGAATGGGGCAGTCCCTACCATTGCTGCTCTACAGTGAAGGCAAGGCCCTAGAGTGGCCACACAAGAGAGCTTATGATGATGCTCTTGATGGTGACCAGTGATGGTTGAGAGAGGGGTCTCCTAGAGGCCTAGGACCATCATACCTATGTGGGAACCCAGGGATGCCTGAGGAGGGCCCTACAACTGATTGTCTGGTCTATACAGTTACATTTTTTATAAATGAATAATTTCAGATGAAATTCAGCAAGCAGTACAGATCCGCAAAATCCTCTTACATTATTCAGAGGAAAAGTAATTGTAAAATTCAAGTATTGGTGAGAGAATTGACTCAATTTTTGGCTTGTTTCTTGTTAGAAGTATTTTTCTCAGTATACCATGAAGGCTTACCCAGTCAGCCCCAAGAACTGCTATGGCTTCAAGCGTCTTCCATCAATCTGTTTATCAGAATGTCAGTAGAGTGTGAACATTCCTTAGAAATATTATCACCCAGGCAATGAATCTATAGTTTCTTATGTGTATGTGTTCTCCTTTTTATTGATTTTTATGAGAAGGAAGGAGGAATTAAATATATTTGCAACTCAAATGTTCAATATTTGCCATTACTATATACTTATCAGGATGAAAGTGACAATGCACTGTGCTTAATTTTCCTGTTCATTCTAAGGAGCTGCCTTTTCCTGTCTATTTTTATGTATGTCCTGTTTTTAGAAGATAAAGCAGTGCACATCATGTTTTCTTATCTGATATTTTATTCTTGATTTTACTGTCAGAGTGATGAATATGTATAGATAGGCACATAGCAAAAGAGCATCTGAGAGTTATGGAGATAAGAAAATACTATTCTCAGTAGAAGATAAATGAAAAGGAAATCTGTAACATTTGGAATTCAGTTCCTTCAATCAGTGTTCATAGGCCACATTTCCAGATCATTCTGCTTATTCGGTATTCAATACCTCTTATGTGCAAGCCCAGGGTGCATTAGTCAAGCAGAAGATGGCACCTTGGCTAATTCCATCTCTCATTTCTGTAATGCTTTATTTAAGTATTCCATATTCTCACTGACATACTCACATGCCCTGTTTAATTTATTTATAGATCTTGGGTTCTAGTCAGTCACTGTGAAAACTGAATTAAAAAAAAATACATATGAGAATATGAGAGAGAGAACCATTATGGTACAGCTGATTTTATGGATCAACCTGAGACTTATACTGGACAATCAATAATTCAGTACATTATGTGCCCTCCTAAGTCACAAAGGATGGATTTTTAAAATCATCTTCATTTCTTCTTTTTTAAACTATTTTTCAAATACTTATTTATTTATTCCTTTTGTTGTCCTTTTTTATTGTTGTTGTTATTATTGTTGTTGTTATTGATGTCATCTATGTTGGATAGGACAGAGAGAAATGGAGAGAGGAGGGGAAGACAAAGAGGGGGAGAGAAAGATAGACACCTGCTGGTCCCTGTTTGGGGGCCAAATGCCGGGCTAGCTTTGTGGGTGGGAGACAGATGACCAGGGACTCATGGCTGAGCTGGGAAGCAGTGCGATGCTTATTGAGAAAAGAATCTGCATTTATAGTTTCCAGGAAGGAAGTGGTAGGGTGGAAAACAGGCTGTGACTAGGAGAGGGGGCGGAGCAGAAAAAGAGCACAAACCAGTAGGGATTAAACCAGTGCAGGTCTCAAACAAAACAGTGATTATGTAAATAGACCACAGCATTAAACAATTCAGGGGAACCTGGCATGACATGGATAGAAACAGAAGCAGAACTAGCCAAAGGAGAAATGTTGACCAACAGACACCTGCTGATCTGCTTCACTGCTTGTGATACCACCCACTGCAGGTGGGGAGCTGAGGGTTTGAACTGGGATCCTTATGTTGGTCTTTGCACTTTGCACCACATACGTTTAACCCACTGCACTACCAGCCAACTCCCTAAGTCATCTTCATTTCATGTGTGTTACAAATGGCAATACTAGTAATTATCAATAAGGTATTTGTGTTCTACAATGGTTTGATTTGAAGTTTATTTTTGAGGTCCATCTGACTTATCTCTTGGTTCTGTGTTTCTTTTTCCTTGTACCATTACTTTTACCCTTAAATCTCATTAGTCTGTAGCTTAGCTTTAGCTGATGTTGTTTATAAAGTCGCTTCTTGTTTTCTGTATGTCTACATTGTGCATCTCTTAAGGCCTAGATCAAATATGATGGAGTCTTTAAGTTCTTCCTCACAGATTATAGTTTCCTTAGCTCAAATTTATCTTATCCATACTGTGTACATTCTGTAAATAATCTAATCTTTAAAAAAAACCTTGACTTCTAGCTGCATCAATGTTATTTTAGTATCATTTTATTTTATTATTCATACACATTTTATTCACTGCCTTAGCATTTTAATAATGCTACCTCATCAATAAAATGGACAATTTCTGGTAGAACTGGTTATATTTAAAGAGAATATAGAAATTAAACAATAATATTTGTAAATACAGATAGTAAACATAGCCATGTGGTTGTGTGTACTTTAGAAACATAATTGCTAAGAGGCTGGAGAGATAGCATAATGGCTACTCTAAAGGACTTTCACACCTGAAGTATCAAAGGTCCCAGGTTCAATTCCTTAGATCATAAAAAGCTAGCACTGACTGATGCTCTATTTAAAAAGAAAGAAGGAAAGAAAGAAAGAAAGAAAGAAAAGAGAGAGGAAGGAAGGAAGGAAGGAAGGAAGGAAGGAATGGAGGAAGGGAGGAAGGGAGGAAGGATGGAAGGATGGAAGAAAAAATTGCTAGGAATTAAGTTTGTATCATATTAAAGGGTATGACCTTATATTGAGACCAAACTTGTAAGTGCTTCATTTTCAGCTATCAGTTAAGCAAGTCTACACTGATTGGATAAATATTGCAAATATCACAACAAAATCACATACTATTAAAAATATGGTTTTGTTTTTGCCTCTTACACATAGTAGCATTAGTGTCACCTGACAGGAACCAAATTCAATTTGACTACTAGTCTGGAACTTGATCTGTATTCAAAACTCTTGTAATATATTTACTATAAGAATATGGAAAGTTATATTTCATATAATCAAGGAAACTGTACTCTTCATTTTTACTGAGTAAGGAGAATGGTCACCTACCAAATTCTTTCTTAGTGCTTGTGAGTCATAAACATGTAGTCAGCTACATAAACATTCACACAAATAAGGAATCCCATGACTCTCAAATAGTTGTTAGTGTTCTTTGAATCAGACATAAGTCAGGGCTAGAAGTTTTTACCTAAAAAATAATTTACAGACTAAATACATGTCTTAGGAAATACTTAATGGATAGTATGTATATCCAATTAAAAACAATCATATAAATGCCAGTTACTGATTTTTATCATCACTGTATATTTTTTATTATTTAAAAATATTTGACTAATGATTTTCTTTCTTAGTTTTTATCTGGAATATTTGTAGAGGAAGTCACCTTGCTATTTAATATCTATATTCTTGTGTTGTTTAAAATACTTTTCATTTATGGGGATGATCTATTTGTTGAAGTATTCTGCAGAAGTATCACATTTCTAGGGGTAGAATACACACAATACATTTTCAGGAATATAAACCCCAAGCTGAAGTTTTATTCCCTGATTAGTTCTGAATATGGTTTAATAAGCCCTAAGGGCATATAAAATAATAGAGGCAGATCTGAGTTTTGTGTTTCTGAGTGTTTTCTCCTCACCTGCTTCTTTCCAGCTAACATTTGGAAATTCAACAAAGATGTATATATATATTTTTTGTAATGCAACTTACTAGGTTTGGAAACAGAGCTGGCAGTCAGCTGAGGTAAAGAACAAACACCTCATCACAGACCCCTGCAAGCGTCAACCCGGCTTTGACCTAGCACGTTATGATTGGGCCCTCCTCAGTCGCTATGGAACAGGCCATGGCTGGTGCGCCCCTATGTTCCATCGCTGGGGAACCAGAGACGACCCGAACTGCCCCTGCGGCTACAGACAGACTGACCCACATAGTCAAGGACTGCCACCTCTCCAGATTCAAAGGTGGTCTCGAAACTTTACATCAGGCTCAACCTGATGCTGTTGACTGGCTATGGAGGAAGGGCAAACACTAGAAGAAGAACTAGGTTTGCCCAGAAAAATGAATTTTAAAATGTGATCTTTAGGAAAACTTTTTTTTGTAGTTAATTGCCCTTACTTTATTCTTTTGTTTAACTTAATTTCATTTTTATTAGTTATTGCTGGGACTTTGCTAATATGAGCTAACTTTTTCAGATAGGAAGAGACAGTGGGGGAAGGAGCCAAGATGGTGACTTGACACTAGCAGCTGCCATGAGCTCCAGAAAGCAGCAGCTTGTGACACGGGATTTTCTGGATAGCATAGGCTACTGGGCTGTCTGTGGGAGGGTGAACACAGGCTGGTCAGAGTGACACCAAAATACAGTCCCAAAACTCATTCTTGGGCTGACAAATGGAGGCCAGGGGGACAAAAAAAAAAAAAAAAAAAGAAAATCTGTTGATTATTTCTGAGCTCACTGCTCCCCCCCCCCCCCCAGAACCAGCCCCCTGGGGCAGGTCAGCACCTTCTAGCAGGCTTCCTGCTGAACTATTTTATTTACCAAGATTCCTGGCTCACTAGGGGGAGGTCATTCCAAGCCTCTTCCTTTAGCTTCTCTCTTTTTTTTTTCTTTTCTTTTTTTTTTTTTTTTTTTTTTATTTAAGAAAGGAGACATTAACAAAATCATAGGATGGGGGGTACAACTCCACACAGTTCTGCTACCCAATCTCTATATCCCGTCCACCTCCCCACTAGCTTCCCCATTCTCTATAAGAGGTACTAAAAGACCTCTTAAAAACAAGAACATCATTTCTTCTTCTTCTTCTTTTTTTTTTAATAATGAATGACAAGTCTGTTAGTAAGAGGGGTACAATTCCACACAAATCCCACCATCAGAGTTCTCCATCGTACCTCCTCCCTTGAATATTTTCCTATTGTTTATCCCTCTGGGATCATGAACCCAAGATTATTATGGGATGCAGAAGGCGGAAGGTCTGGCTACTGTGATTGTTTCTAACCTGGACATGGGCGTCAGCAGGTCAATCCACACCCCCAGCTTCTCTCTCTCTTTTTCCCTAGTGGGGCAGGGCATTGGGGAGGTGGATTTCCAGGACACACTGGTGAGGTCCACTGCCCAGGGAAGTCAGGTTGGCTTCATAGTAGCATCCACAACTTGGTGGCTGAATACTATTAAGATACAAAGCAGAAAGATTGTTGAGTAAACAGAAACATAAAGATAAGAATAGAGCATATGAGATTTGGGGGGTCTCCATTTTGGGAAAAGTGAGGAAGTCTATTTTAAGTATATCCTATGAATCCCATGCATTCTGTAGAGCAGACAGATTAAGGTTTAAGCCCCTAGTCCCCACCTGCAAGAGAAAAGATTCCAAGTAGGGAAGCAGTGTTGTAGGCAGTTCTCTTCCCTCTATCTCCCACTTCCCCCTTAGTTTCTCTCTGTCTCTATTTAATAAACAAAAGAAAATATTCAAAAAATCTTAAAACCATTTATGACAGGCAGTTTACTTTACACATTAAATAATTCAACATAGCTTTATTTTTAAACACTGATAAGTTTCAAAAATATATCATATACAAATTGCAGTTATTTGTCTTGAATCTGTAAGGACGTTTTTATATGTTGCAGTATCTGAGCATATTCAACTTTTCTCTGAATATATATATATATATATATATTCTCTTTCCACACAGTACTATCAAAATAAAAAAAAATCTGACAAAGTAAAGCCAAGAACATGAAAGATGGTCCAATTCATTAGGAAAACACCAATTAAAATTACAGTGAGGTTATACTACACAGTTATTAGAAGATGTACAATTGGGTCCAGGAGATAGTTCACCTGTGGAGTGTACACTTTCCATATATGAGGTCCAGGGCCACAGGCCACCACGAAAGAACACCATGTCAAGAAGGGCTTCAAACTAATAGAGTTGGAGTAATTTCTCCTCTTTCTGCTGGTGTGTGTGTGTGTTACTCACTGTCTCTCTTGCTCTATAAAATGGGAGGGGTAGGTGGTGGTGCACCTGTTTGAGCGAGCGCACATGTTACAGTTCACAAGGACCCAGGTTTAAGCTTCTGGTCCCCACTTGCAGGGGGAAAGCTTCATGAATGGTGAAGCAGGGCTATAGGCGTCTCTCTGTCTCTCTTCTTTTCTACCCCTCCTTCCCTCTCTATTTCTAGCTGTTTCTGTCCAATAAATAAAGATAATAAAAACATTTTTACAAAAGAAATCAGAGTTCTCTGTGAGCAGCTGAGTCATGAAGACATGGCAGTAAGTCACCAGAAAGCCTTGCCAGCCACAAATAAATAAAATTAACAAAATAACACAACCTTTCTTGGAAATCAGCATGGCAGTATTTATTAAAAATCATTAAGGGAGTAGGCTGTAATGCAGTGGCTTAAGCACAGGGGGCAGAAAGCTCAAGGACTGGCATCAGGATCCCGGTTCGAGCCCTGGCTTCCTGCCTGCAGGGTAGTCACTTCACAAGTGGTGAAGCAGGTCTGTAGGTGTCTGTCTTTCTCTCCTCTCTGTCTCCCCTCGTGTCTCCATTTCTCTCTGTCCTATTCAACAACAACAGCAATAATAACAACAACAAACAACAATAATAAACAACAAGGACAACAGAAGGGAATAAATAAATATTTAAAAAATCATTGCATACGTAAGTGCTTAATTATCTTCTAGGTGCTGACCTAGAGGAATAAAGGACTATGTTTCTGTGAACATGTATTCGTGAATGGACTGTCACATGTTTTCTTTACAGGATAGATATTTCACCAGCAGATCAGCATACGGTGAATTATGATTATAAATGGAAGGAAACAGCCAATAATAAAAGGGAAATATGGATACACACAACAACATTAATGATTCTAATACTAATTAAGTGGTGTGAGTGAGGCCAGACAAAAATCATGCACATGCTCTCTGTATACACACACACAGGCACATATGTATACACACATCTAGAATCCACAAAGTGAATCTATCATTCCAGACGAAGCTGTGAATAGGTATGAAGAGGGCATCATAATGGAGCAGGAGTGGGAAGGAGCAACACGAAGGTCAGAGGAAGCCTCTGGAGAGTGGTGTTGCCATTATATTGGTCACAATGATCATTTATTGATTTGCCATATGTCATGCAAGTCAAATTATGTATTTTGTATCTGTGGAGTCCCATTGTATTTTAACTGAAACTCAATGATATATATATTTGCCTCCAGGGTTATTGCTGGGGCTCAGTGCCTGCATCATGAATCCACTGCTATTGGAGGCCATCCCCCCCCTTTTGTTGCCCTTGTAGCCTTGTTGTGGTTATTATTATTGTTGTTGATGTTGTTCATTGTTGGATAGGACAGAGAGAAATCAAGAGAGGATGGGAAGAAAGAGAAGGGAGAGAAAGAGAGACACCTGTAGACCTGCTTCATGGCCTGTGGGGAGCCAGGTCTCCAACCGTGATCCTTATGCTGGTCCTTGTACTTTGCGCCACGTGTGCCTAAACCACTGCACTACCACCCGGCCCCCTGAAACTCAACGATATTTGAAAGTATTCACTGTGTATGCTATTTAAAGAATTACTGAAATAAGCACACTCTAAAGTGGAATCCTTGGAAACCAAAGTCTAATTGTGAGAAAGCAGAATCCTACTTCTAGTTAAAAATTTGTTTAGAATTTAACAATGAAGCAAGGATTTTCCTATTGCTGAGCGGAAATAAGTTACCATTGTGCCAAGCATATGTGGTGTTCTCTTATTAGTTTTTTAAATATTTGAATTATCTTTATTGGATAGAGGCAGCCAGAAATCAAGAGGGAAGTGAGTAATGGAGATGAAGAGAGACAGAGAGACACCAGCAACACTGTTTCAGCACTTCTGAAGATTTCCTTCTGCAGGTGGGGACCAGGGGCTTGAACCTTGCTTCTTGTGCATTTAACATGTGCACTCAACCTGGTGTGCTACTACCTGGCCTCTGTTATTTTATTTGATATATTTCACAAAAGAACAAGTTCAGACTGAAGCCCTAACAAGACCACCCTTCAATTACAGATAGCTGTATTCACAACTATATTGGAAGCTTATGTAGATCTGTACCTCAGGACAGTAAACATCCACTCCTTAATGAATACTAAACTAAAAAATATAACTACCAGAAAAACTTATGTTATTAATATCTAAATGATACATTACTGAATAAGCATTTTAAATATTAAAATCATACTTCAGCTAATTTCCCCAAATTTGAGTAATGCTTATACTTCCGTACAATAATAATTACAAATAAATGTTTAGCAAATTTTTTTTAATTTTTAAAATTTTTTAACCTTTATTGATTTTGAATAGAGACAGAGAGAAATTGTGAGGGGAGGGGGAATTGTGCAGAAGAGAGACAGGGAGACATCTGCAGCCCTGCTTCACCACTCCTGAAGCTTTCCCCCTGCAGGTGGGGACCAGGGACTTGAACCCAGATGCTTGCGCACTGTAATGTGTGTGCTTAACCAGGTGCGCCACCGCCTGGTTCCCCATGTTTAGCAAATTTTAATTAAATTAATTAATTAATTAATTTTCCCTTTTGTTGCCCTTGTTGTTTATCGTTCTTGTTGTTGTTGGGCAGCCAGGAGCTCGAACCTGGCTCCTTACGCAGGCCCTTGTGCTTTGTGCCACATGTGCTTAACCCACTGTGCTACGCCCAACTCCCAATGTTTAGCAGTTTTAATGATTTGTTTTTACTTTGTGTTGCATTAATCTTTTGGTCTCTGTTTTCTATTAAAATTGTATTGATACTGAAATTACAACACTTGGCAGTTCAGGAATCTAATTATCAATCAATAAATTTGAGTGGGAAGAGGTATTCAGTTAGCAGCCATCTCTTTCTCTCTCTGCTTCTTTTACTTATTTATTAATAAGAAAGATGGACAAGAGGGAGAGAATGAACCAGATATCATTCTGGTACATGTGCTTTGGGAGATCAAACTTAGAACCTCATGCTTGAGAGCCCAATGCTTTATCCACTGTGCCACCTCCCAGACCACTAAATACTTAATTTTCTTACTTGTACATTAGTTTTGCTTAATTTACAGTGTGATTACCATGTTGGTAATACATACCAATGACTTACATGAAAAATAATTTTTCATTTTTTGTTACAGAGACAGGCAGGTAGAGAGAGTCAGGCAGCGAGAGAGAGAGAGAGAGAGAGAGAGAGAGAGGGAGAGAGAGAACCAGAGAGAGACAAAGAGATTTGACCGCATGGAAGCTGTCTTCAATGTGGTGGAGGCCAGACTTAAACCTGGGTCTACCCTCAGGCATCAGAGTATATGAACTATAGAGAAACAAGTGTATAAACTAAAGAGAAACCAATTCATTAGCAATTAAGAGTTTTCTTAGTCAAATAGAAGTGTGTTTGATGTCCAGATGATTATGGAATTACTTTAAATTTTATTATTTATATATCTAATGGGCCTTTTTTGGTATTCTTTTTTTTTTTCATTTTTATGAGGATGATGGTTCACAGTACAGCTGTTGAGGACACTCGGCACAATGTCTTACCCCACTGTAGTTGGTATCTGCAAACACTCTAGACACTCTCACTTTCAACTTACCTGGAGGTAGGAGGTATATTTTCCAGAATCTCATCCATTCTTTATACTCCTTCCCTTACCAGCTTCCCTTTTCATTCTGCTTTTCTTCTTTTTAAATGAAGTTAGCGGGAATCAGGCAGTAGCACAGCAGGTTAAGCACACTTGGCGCAAAGCACAAGGGCCAGCATAAGAATCCCTGTTCCAGCCTCCGGCTCCCCACCTGCAGGGAAGTCACTTCACAAGTGGTGAAGCAGGTCTGCAGGTGTCTTATCTTTCTCTTCCTTCTCTATCTTCCCCTCGTCTCTGGATTTCTCTCTGTCCTATCCAACAACAACATCAATAACAACAACACTAAAAAAATGCAAGGACAACAGAAATAAACAAACAAACAAATAAATATTTTAAAAAATGAAGTTAGCAATAATCAGAATATACTAAGCCCTGTCTTTCTTCCCTGTGCAGTTATAAAATTAACAGGACATTTTTCTTTTTCTTTTTTTGCCTCCAGTATTATTGCTGGGTCTCGGTGCCTGCACTATGAATCCACTGCTTCTGGAAGCTATTTTTCCCTTGTTTATTGTTGTTGTTATTACCATTGTTGTTGTTGGATAGGATAGAGAAATCGAGAGGGGAGAGAGAAGGATAGATACCTGCAGATCTGCTTCATCACCATTAAGGCTGCCTACCCCCTGCAGGTGGGGAGCTGGGGGCTCGAACCTGGATCCTTACTCCAGTTCCTGTGCTTTGTGCCATGTGAGCTTAACCCACTTTGCTACTGCTCGTCCCCCAAATAGACAAGTCTTTCTCTTCCTAATATTGACAACTTCTTATTACATGATTTTTCTTAGACAGTATTAAATAATGATAAAATTTAAAATGTCAAATAGTTTCTATTGTCCCTGCCAAGATTTCAGTTAGTGCAACATGGCTCAAAGTTATTTTTCTTCTCTTTTCTTGAAACATTTCTTAATACTGAATTTATTTCAAACAATCAATATAGGAATATGACTGAGACTAGGCTATTTTATTCTTCTATTGTCCAAGGAAAATAAGGTCTCTAAAAACTAGAGAATAAACAAGTAAATGTCTTCATGTTATTCATAATGTATCACAATTCTATAATTATTAGAGCTTTAGCGTTATTATGGAATATAAACACATAGAAAGCCTGTTTTGTATTAAAAATGGAATTTATACCTCATTTTAAACTAAATATGTAATTAAATCAAGGTTATTTACAAAGATATGTTGAATTAAAATGGTAAAATATTTCAATCAATATAAAAGTAAATCAGACATAACTTTAGTTCTGAATAACAGAATCATATTTACTTAAAATTCATACTGCACTGAAAAAAAAAAAAGCATTACTTTCAAGGCATTTCAAAGAATTTGGCTAATCATTTCAATGCATCTCTTTGTAAGATCTTAGACTCTCATTAAAGATGCTGTCTTTCTTCAAGCACTTAGAAACGGGAAACCTTTTAAACTTTGGCCCATCATTGACTTGCCATTCTAGAAAGGGTTTATACTCTGGAGACCTGCTTCAAGGAGTAAATATGTCTAAGATTCATGTGGCAAAATGTATAAATATGCACACATCTGGGTCTCCTGCTTTAGCATTTAGTTTGGGAAAACTGTAGGTTTTGGCTTCACTTTCTGCTTTGAGAAAAAGTAGGAATGAGCGATAGCTTGTACATTTTGGCTTTCTGCTACAAACTCAATGATGGAAAATAAGGATTGATGTGTTTATTGTAATTCATGTGTATGTTTTCTTTTAGCATCAGTAACCCTCAGCCTCCCCACCCCACACTCCCCCATTATTTACATCCACATACTAGGCTCTTGGCTTATAGTCACTTAACCTGCTTAGCATTCTAGCTGGAAACTAAGCTTTATTTTCTTCAGATGGACAATAGAGAGTCTTTGCTTCCATTGAGTGGTGTTATTTTGATGCATCTTGATTTTATTCCAAAGATTTTCATCAAATGAAGCTTAAATACCTAGGGAAGTGTTATAGTTTGTGGAATAGAAGCCAGCATAATTTCAAAAGGAGAACAATTAGTTTCAGTTCCATTAAGATGAGTATTTGATATGAAGGTTAAGGCCCAGATAGAAAACAGACTAAAACAAAACATTGTGTATGTGGTATTGGACTCCAATTGAGAAAGTCACAATGTATCAAAAGAGTCAATTCCTCTGCCAGCATCACTTGCAGCTAGGTCTTTTAAAATGAGTTTCTTTGTGTCTGATGGCATTAGAACACAAAGTAATTTTTTCTTGAGTTATAGTCACTCTGAAACTATCAGTGACCCTAAGCTTGTGGTCTGGTTAAACATACAAATTGACTGTTCCTGAGTGTCATGATAATACCTACCATCAATTCACTTTAAATTCCATTATTCTATTATGTAATTAACTGTCAAAGACTTCAGATTTGTTTTTTTTTTTTTTTGAAGGCTCTATTTTGCCTTTTGACTATGAAGAAGTAAAATGGAAAATTCAAGGCAACGACTGAACAACATTTATAATGAACAGCATTTATTTTTAGTAAGAAAAATGGCTTTATAAATTATAAGTATATTTTGTATAAAGTTTATATTATAAAACTGAAGAAGTGTTTTTGAGTATAGATATAGGTACTATTTAGCAATTATATGATTTTGATTGCTTATATAAAGTATCATTCTATATCTATATAGATCTATAGATTATATTATCTATTTATACAGATATAATATATATATTATAATATATATCATCTATTTGTATAGATATAACTAAAGTGTCCTGGAGCTCTGATTTCCCAGACCCCTGCCCCACTAGGGAAAGAGAGAGACAGGCTGGGATTATGGATCCACCTGTCAATACCCATGTTCAGCGGGGAAGCAATTACAGAAGCCAGACCTTCCACTTTCTACATCTCATAATGACCTTGGGTCCATACTCCCAGAGGGATAAAGAATAGGGAAACTATCAGGAGATGGGATGGGATACAGAGTTCTGAAATTGTATGTGGTTGTAACTCTCTTATCCTATGGTTTGCCAGTATTTCTTTTTATAAATAAAAATAAATAAATAAACAAGAAGTCAATTTCAAATGGATCAAAATATATGAACACTAGACCAGAAACCAACAAGCACATAGAAGAAATCAGTGACAGAATTCTTCAAGATCTATACTTTGGAATTGTCTTTGAAGGCTCAAGTACAACAGCTAGGAAAACAAAAACAAAAATAAAGTAATAGGACTACAACAAACTGAAAAGCTTCTGCACAGCAAAGGGAACTGTCACCCAAACTGAGTGGGAGATCTTTATAAGATGTATAACAAACAAAGGGTGAATAACCAAAATACATAAAGAACTCACTAAAGTGTTCTGGGACAGACCTGGCACAGTGATAAAGCTTTGGACTCTCAAACATGAGGTCCCAGCGTTCAATCCCTGGAAGCACATCTTTTTTTCTTTCTCCCCCTGTCTTTCTCATAAATAGATAAAATCTTAAAAAAAAAAAAAAAAAAAAAAGCTCACTAAACACAGCAACTCAAAAATCAAAGACCCCCTCCCCCGGAGAACTGGGGAGAGTATGTGGATAGAATATTCATGAAGAAGAGGTCCAAAGGGCTAACAGATATATGAAAAAAAAGTGTTCAGAGTTACTGATCATCAGCAAAATGTAAATAAAGTCAACAATGACATATCACCTCACACTGGTGAGAATGTCATACCTTAGAAAAGGCATACAAAAGTGCTGGAGGGGATGGGGTGGCATGAGTCCTTCTGTGCGGCTAGTGAGAATATAAATCAGTCCCACCTCTGTGGAAAACACACTGGAGATCTCTCACAATGCTAAACTAGATCTACCCTAAGGGCTGGCAGTTTCTCTTTGGGGATTTACCCAAAGGAAACACAAACAATTGTCCAAAGAGATCCATACACACCTATGTTCATAACAGCACAATTTGTGACAGCTCCAACTTGAAAACAGTCCTGAAGTCATCTGCGTTGTCACAGCTTGGGTGGAGCTTGAAAGAACCATATTAAGAGAAAAAAAAAAAAGAGCAAAAAAAAATTTGATACTGGACAGTCTCACTCATACACAGGACCTAAAAAAAAAAAAAACAGAGCAGTCTGGGAGGTGGTGCAGTGGATAAAGCACTGGACTCTCAAGCATGAGGTCCTGAGTTCAATCCCCAGCAGTACATGTAGCAGAGTGATGTCTGGCTCTTTCTCTCTCCTCCTATGTTTCTCATTAATAAATAAATAAAATATTTTTAAAAATAGAGTGAAACTATACTGAAATTATCAATACCCAATACAACGATAAAGTTCATTTCTAATATATTTTCCTAATAGAAAAGTGAAACTTTTTTCTTTTAAATAATAAAATAAGACTATGTTTTACTTTGAGTTGTCAGGAAAGTCAAGATACATTTTTCTTTGCAGAAACAGATCATATTATTTCTAACAACTCAGTATAATTGAAATAGGGCAATGCAGATCTAGTCATTAAAAGTCAACTGGGATCATCCTAAATTAGTGAACCTCTTAGAAAATATTTTAAAGTAAAAATAACACATATTGTTTTAAATCTTTATCTTTTTGACAGACGTGTGAAAAAGTGTCACAATTGAATGGCAACAATTTCACATTATTCTTATAGTCCAAGTTAATCTGAAAAATTAGAGATTTACTTGAATCAATTTTTACTGGTCACTAGACTCCTAAGTACACTGTTTTCTGAAGTAGGTAGCCTTATCTATAAATATAGGTAGTTCACAAAATTAAGCTGGGTGTCTCATTTAGTAAATTAGGAATTTTTGCATAAAGATTCTAATTCTGGGAGACAGTGCATAGGAAGAATTAGAGAGAAGAGGTTTTTTTTTTTTCCTACATAGTTGATGATGACTTTTTTTTTTGTTTCTTTATACCCCAATGTATGTATGTGTAGCTCCCCAATTATTTTATTAAAAAAAAAAAAGAAAATCGGGGAGTTGGGCTGTAGCGAAGCGGGTTAAGCGCAGGTGGCGCAAAGCACAAGGACTGGCATAAGGATCCCGGTTCGAACCCCGGCTCCCCACCTGCAGGGGAGTCGCTTCACAGGCGGTGAAGCAGGTTTGCAGGTGTCTATCTTTCTCTCCCCCTCTCTGTCTTCCCCTCCTCTCTCCATTTCTCTCTGTCCTATCCAACAACGATGACAACAATAATAGCTACAACAATAAAACAACAAGGGCAACAAAAGGGAATAAATAAATAAAATAAAATATTAAAAAAAGAAAATAATTTACTAGCTCAATAATAATATACTCTTATGGAAAATGAATTAAACATTGCTTCTAGAAACTGTATAGAGACCATACTCATGTACTGAAGGCAGAGAGAAGGCAAAACCACTTCCTATCATTTATTCTTTCACAGGGGAGTAGAGGTCTGTTTGTCAGTCCTCTTGAATTCCTCCCACTTGCACTGAGTTATTCCTCAAAGGGACCCAGCTATGAAGTGTCTGAACCCACACAACCAAGCTGCGTTTTCATTTTACCCTGGAGATAAACCCAAAGTATCAAAGACATGTAAAATCACCAGGATTTGCAAAGAGTTTCCTTACTCATTTTTCAAGAGCCCTGTAAGAGTCATAAAAGATGCTGAAAGTTAACACCATTCAAATTCATCTGTGCCTGTGTATCTATATCTGAATTCTCAGTGGAACTTTTATAACAAGTTTAAAATATTCCTTGAAAGAACTTAGATGATTGTTCTTCCCTCCTTCGTAGAGAATGTTTTTAAATTATATACAGGACACTGTAATGTGTCCATTAATTGGAAGTCAACCAAATGCTACGTAATAGTGTTTTAATTGCTACTTAATCCGATTAAAGATGAAAGTGTTTTTCATATGTGATTGTAACAAATATTTCTAGTATACATCTGTCTGATATCTTATCTGGAAACACATAAAACATTTCTCCTGCTACTTTTGAATAAGCATTATAAATTTTAGTTATTATATTCCATTTAAATCTATGAGATAAAGATAAATTTAGGGCAAAACTTGGACTGGATATATTGCACCAAAGGGAAATATTCTAGGGAAGCAGGGAAGGAGAAGGAATGGGAAGGCTTTGGGCACATGATGGTAGAAAAAGACCAAATTGAGAGTGAGAGGGTATTGCAAACACCTAGCTCAGGAAGAGAACAGAATGCACGTGTCAACAACTGTACTATAAACCACAGCCCCCTCCCCCAACAGTGATAAAAATGTGAATTTTTGTAATCTGGCTTATATATGCATATGAATGTATATCTTTATTTCCTATTAATACTTTTCTGTTTCTTTGAAATTCCATTGTCCAGTTGTGTAGATAATTGTATAACTGGAAATTTCAGTCATATATCCTTCTGGATATAATTCATGGGGTTCCGGGACACTGTGATGAGGTCGTCAGCCCAGGGAAATCAGGATGGAATCTTAGTAGCTTCTGTAACTTGGTGACTAAAAAAGATAGATTTCTTAACATTTCCATGATAAAAACCATCATCTCAAGTAAATTCAGGGGATGTATAAGAAAGGACATACATTTTCTATAAATTATAAAGAAGTTATAGTTTAAATTACAGTTTACTACAATTAAATTAAATTATAGTAAATTATATTTAATTCTAGTGAACTATCTTAAATTATAGTTTACTCTAACAATTTACTAAACTGTATCTAGAAAGTAATCATTTATGTAGACCTCATCAATTAGTTATTCTCATTAAAAGTCTATCAATAACCATGACTCTTTAAAATGACAATTGTAAAAATAAGTCATGACTTTAGACATTTTCAAAGTACTTTAGATATTATAAAATATCAATATTAAAAAATGGGTAAACTTTTTTAAAGTTTCAAGTCCTTTCTGAGTTTATAGCATTTACAACACATAAAAGGTCAAATTTACCATTAGTCTGAGACAAACCTGGAAAATAATTGATGTAATTTGTGAAATTTCTCACCTTTAGGAAATTAGTTCATTTCTTTTTCTTTGATGGCTGGTAGCTTTTTGAATTTTCCAAAGGAGTTACACAACATTTCCAGTGTGAAATTTTGTCCTTTGAGACCCACAATTGTTGCCTTAACACTGTAAGTGTCGTTAGTTAGAAAGAAATGGTAAAGTTTCTCTTCCATGGATTCCCACAGAAATGCTACATCTAGTTAAATTTTACAGACTGTTCTTACTTTATCATATCTTACCTATCAAAGATTAATGATCTATCATGTGATTGTTTTCCCATTACCGGTAGTTGCACAATATGTGACTCCAAGAGTCAGTCAGTCTGGAACAGACTCATTACCTGCATTTGCTTACCATGACGTAAGGGCACTTACTGGTAGGGAGAAAAAACTTGTATCATAGTCATCATAATGCTAAAATGGTGACCAATAGACCTCTCTGGAAACCTATGTATAATGTTCCTTTAAGGATTGGATGTTGTTGGCTGGCCCTATAGTTCACCTGGTTAGCGATTAAGTTAGTTGCAAGCTGTGTGTTCACTGGGTACATAGACGCTTCAGGAAAATACCGGAGTCTCATATATTCAATGGTGGTGCCAGTGCAAGGCTAGAAATCTATTAATTTACCTTCCGACCTCCGGATATATAGCATATGAATGTGCATTTTGGGGAGGATGCAATGATGCTTGAGAGAATCATCTGAGTGTGGGTAAGCAGATGACTTGCCTCCTGTAAATGCAGTAGCAAATAGAGGACCCTATTCGTAGGAGAGGTGCTCGGGTTCTGTAGTACATAATGAAAGGCTCTCTTGATTTTTATATCCTAGCTTCACTGCTCTGGGTATGCTCCTGATCTCTAGGGTCACTTTTATGAGTTCATTATTTTTGATTCAGTGTACAGGTGAGAGTTTTAGAGCTCTTACAACACACAATTAATACCTGTGTGTAGATTCAGATCCAAGTCCCTGGACCCCCTTCTCCCCACTCCGCACCCCCCCCACACACACACACAGACACACTGCTGTGGGAAGCTTCATAAGTAGTCAGACAGTGGCACAGACGACTCTCTCTGTTTCTGTTTCTCACTTTCACCCTATATCTGGAGGCGGAATCTCCAACGTAAGCCCCTGGGTGTGCTCACAGAGAATGGCCCCATAGTTCAGAAGGACCCTCCCCATTCCTGAGACAGGCCACCACCCCCACCCCACCCCTGTTATCTGGGTCAAGACCTGGGACTGACCATTCCTGCCTGCAGCCATTCCTGGATCATTTCTGTTCGGGCTATTATTGAGTGGCAAGGCTTGGGTGGGGTTGAGCTTGTTTCTGTATTGCTAGAGGGTTTTAAAACTGAAACTAACTCCTGTTTTGGGCCAGGAATTTGCAGAGTGATCTGGTCTCTCAGTCTGAGCAAATAAACTCCTTTGTCCTTCACCCACCTGGGCTCCAGGCTCTTCCAAACCAGAGACTTCCCTAACAATCCACAGAAAAAAAAAGGGGGGAGGGGGCAGAATTTACTTTAAGGAACAGTGGGGTATTTAGGTATGCACTGAGCCCCAGCGTTAATACCTGGTGATTAAAAAAAAATAATAAAGATTAAAAATCTCATTGACTTTTTCTTACTGTATTCTACTTAGATCATTTTTTGGAGTATATATATATATATATATATATATTTATTTATTTATTTATTTATTTTCCCTTTTGTTGCCCTTGCTGTTTTTTATTGTTGGTGTAGTTATTATTGTTGTTGTTATTGATGTCGTTGTTGGATAGCACAGAGAGAAACAGCGAGAGGAGGGGAAGATAGAGAGGGAGAGAGAAAGACAGACACCTGCAGACCTGCTTCACTACTTGTGAAGCAATCCCCCTGCAGATGGGGAGCTGGGGTTTCAAACAGGGATCCTTATGTCGGTCCTTGTGCTTAGCGCCACGTATACTTAACCCACTGAGCTAACGCCAGTCTCCCAGATCATTGTTTTTTTTTTTAGAAGGAGAGTCACAAAATAAGTGATCTTTTAGCCAAACTCAAATAAAATCGGGAATCATATATAAAAAAGTCAAGTCTGAATCCTAATATATTTTTGCATACAGTGAACATCTAATACGGATATCTCAGTGACTGAAAATAATTGAAAGTTGAGCAATCATCATCGGAAGAACAACAAACATAAAGAGCATGTGATTGGTGAGACGAACATTCAAAATCTCCAAAGACTAAATCCCAAGCACAACAGCACCTTACAAGCACTTCTTCTTCTTCTAGCATTTGCCCTTCTTCCATAGCCAGTCAACAGGTCAGGTTGAAAGCTGTCAGGAGCTGCTTGTTGCTGGCTTTGAAAGTGACTGGGATCCATGTGGATTCAGTCGGCTAGGAAGGATCGTCAGTTTCCCCAATGAATGGGTACTCACGGGATGCACCACGAGAAGGTCGATCCAATGCATCCCCTTACAAGCACTAAGACCTGATATCAACAACACAATAAATTTTCAGTCCGAAATAAAATCATCATCAGAATTGGTAACCCAATATTTCTTCAACTCAATATTTTACCTCTTGCAGGCATAGTCATTAATTAGGGAGTGGTAGCTGTTATTTCTTGTGTATCATATCCCATAATATATTTTGATGGGCAGGATAGTCTGAACACAGAAAATATCAGTGTTGCTGAAATAAGTGTTTATTTTTGCCATTTCATAAACTGAAAGCACAAAATGACACTGTGTTCACTTCTTGTCAAACAAGAAATATTCCTAAGAGACCTTTTTTTTTTTGTTCATTGCAGGCTCTTCTTCTTCTTCTAGTGTTTGTCATTGCAGGCTCTAATAAAATTTGACAGCAGAGAATTTTTCTTTGGGTAAATGCTCGGCAGTAAGTAGATATCTGCTACAGATGCCAAGTTGTTAATTTCATACCACCAAACTACTGTCTTTCTATTTTGGCATTTCTTTCTCTATTTTGAGGTTAAAGAAATGCAACAGAATTGGCTTGTCTCACAGAAAAGAGGACAAACTGTTAATACAGCTGGTATGCATTTAATAGGCTTCACTCTATAATTGCTGAGAAAGAAAAGGAAAGAATTTTATTTTCACAGCATTATTCAGCTCGTCTTATTAGTGATTACAGGTATGCTTCTGGGACGTCTTCATGCAAGATGTGCATTACTATAGACTGTTTCCTTAGCCCAAGACACACCTTTTTAACTCCTGGATAATAGTGTGTTACAAGATTGGAAGATGACAGTGTGTAGTTCCACACTACACTTACCACTAAAACAAGGCTTTTTAATAAAACTTCTGGATTGTAGCAAAACTTTGAATTCACAGAGTGTTCATACTATAATAAGCCTGTCCTGCATTATGATAGTAATTAGTGAAGTGATTATATATATATATATATATATATATATATATATATATATATATATATGTATGTATATATGCTGGGATAGCCTGAGGGTGCTTCTTCCTGAGCTAGTGCTCTTTGGTTTGGAGAGAACTCAACTGGAGCCGATCTAGGCTGCTGTGTGGGAGAGGGATCAGGAACTCTTGCTGCACTAACTTCGCAGGAGATACACTCTGGAACCCTCGGAGCCAGAAAGCAATTTCCAAGTGTGTTTAATCAGAAGAGCAGCTGTTTTTATACTCTCCAAGTAGGGTGTAAACAGGATGTGACATAGAGAGGGTGGAGCAAAAAGTGACTGGTGGAAGATCAGGGTGTGACAAGGAGAGGGGGCGGAACAGGTGAGAATTTTACCACTAATCCACTAATGCCCTGGAGGGAGTGTGGTGCTTTATGTAAATGTAAAAGTGATTTATGTAAATAGACCGCTTTGAATGGGATCAAACTAATCCCTATATAGGCATACTGGTGCTTGGTTAAGCAGAAGCCAGGGGGAGCTGGCATACTATCCAACATCTCCCCCTTTCTTTTTAACTAATGGCCATAGTATCAGGAGTGTGGGGCACTTTGTGAGGCAGGGAGACTGATAAAAGGCACACCTTTTGGGGTTCTAATGTCCCTCCTTTCTCAACTTCTCTGTAGAGAGAGAGAGACTAACAAGACTAACACACCCCTCAGGCTCAAGCCCTTCCAAGCTCAACCATATCCTCACAATTCCCCAACATCTCCCTCTTACTTAATGGCCATATATAACTGGGTCAATGTCTGTAAAAGGCTTCATCTCTGTCAGGGGAATAGCAGTGTAGGGGTGAACAGAAACCTGTTGGGAAGAAAGCAGAATGATAGCATGTTAGTGTCTTCAAAAAGAACTAGCACAAGATAGGGAGGGATAAGTAAGAGTAGCAAGGGACAGAGTGAGCCTGATGGGTGGAGGAGTGGGGTCTTGATAAGCCAGGGGGCTAGAGGGGTGATATGGCATTGCAAAATCCCAAGTCAGCTGGCGGAAAGTTCTATGAACTGCTACAGTCATTCTTCAAGAAGTCCAGCAGTATAAAGGGAGTGTCCAGCAAGTTCTATAGAAGCATCAATCCAATGTCAACGGCCAGGAAATAAATGCCACACATCTATCTTGATGGAGGAGGACAGCCACTGGAACTTATCTTCTCTGTAGAGAGTGACCTGGAACTGCCAAAATATGATGGGCAAAACAGAAGCAGGAAGAGCAGACACCGATGGTTGAGAGAAAGGCAGTAGGAAAGTCTGTGAATCAGGTTCTCCAGATCGTGTCAGGTCACATCATGGGTTTCAGGGGATGGCTGTAATTGTGGGTGATGTCAGAGGTCAGGGGTCCAAGATGGATTTCTGGGGATTCTATATGAGCAGATGCTTCTTTATGCGAAGGCTTGTCATAACTGTAGTCAATTACTTATGAAAAAACTTTGTAACAAATTAGAAGTTTACTACAATTGATAACTCAATGATTATAATTAGTTTAGGTATCTTTATAATTTCGTGTAAAGGTCATCTTATGTGACCTCATGTAGCAGTCTCTACATAGCAAAATTTTCATACCGAATTTAAGTTACATATATTGATTCTTAACTATTTTTACATTGGGTTTTTAAGCAAACTCAGGTTACTAGAGTTAACACATTTTACTGACAATTTTTTTTTTGCACATTTACAATGCCAAATTTGTTGTGGATTAATTTCCACAAGAGAGCTTACAGGACATTTTTGGGGGCCCTACAAAAATGTCCTGTATAGAGAATTTGTATTTTAACTTAGGAGATGATGAATTGTCACATTGAATATTTAGAGTTTTACCTTAAACACTCAGTTACTTTAATGAATTGATTTTACCTCTCCTGGTAAGAATGTAGCTTCAAAGTTACACTTTAACCGTTAAGTTAATGTTTACCAAACTTGAAACACGCATATTAAACATATAGTTTATAACACACAGGAGGAGAAAAACTTGTAACTAAGACATATCATTTCAATTGTGAATTTAGATCTAATGTCATAGTTGAACTATCTTTACTCACACAGTTTAAGACTAAACATTTCATATTTATATCAAGACTTAAAAAAGAAATCAAAAAGAGGAATAAACAAATTTGGACTGTTTCTGGATGTCTCCAGAAACCATGGCTGTGTCCAGCCGTTTTATATAAAATCAGTTAACTTTCAGAGTACTCTGAGCACAATGGATCGTACAAAAAATTTTGGTCACTCAACTCACTCAATTTTTTTTTAACTCAGTCACTCACTCACTCACTCACTCACAAAACACAACTGGCCAGTCATAGCATAAGACATTCGGGGCGGGGGGGTTGGTCTGTGAATCAGATTTTTTTTTATTCTGCCATGCTGTATTATGGATCCTGGGGTGTATCCTGCAGCCAGTCCTCTTGCAGCCAGTCTTCTTGCAGTGTTTCTTGTTCTTCAGGGATATCAGCACCATCATGTGGGTATTGCCAGACATGGCGGGCAGGAACCCAAACAGGCTTGGAGTAATTTTGTGGAAAAATGCATGTGAAACCACTCTCCATAGTCAACAGGGGGTCAGGTCCTTTCCAAATTTTATCAAATGGGTCTTTCCATTTGACTTTAATAGCTGGGAGGGTGGGTGGTGTTTGCCAATGAAGAATAATAGGAGGTTGGTCTGAGTTTTTGTAAATATTATAGAGATTTAATGTAGTTAAGGCTTTTGCCAGCTGGATATTGGGGGGTACATTTCCCCTTTTTATTTATTTAATTGAGCCTTAAGAGTTTGATGGGTCCTCTCAACAATGCCTTGTCCCTGTGGATTATACGGAATGCCTGTAGTATGAGTAATGTTCCAGAAGAAAGAAAAATCTTTAAATTGTTTGCTGGTAAAAGCATGTCCATTATCCGTTTTAAGTTGAGGAGTTAAGCCCATTACAACAAAACAGGAGAGCATATGGCTTATAAGCTTTTTTGAGTTTTCTCCAGTCTGAGCTGTATCCCACATAAACTTAGAGAAGGTATCAATTGAGATGAACACATATTTTTGTTTGCCAAAGTTGGGTATGTGGGTAACATCAATCTGCCAAAGAGCGTTGGCTTTTAAACCTCGAGGATTAACCCCCAGAGTTTGAATAGCAGGTGTTTTGGTTAGACCTGCACAGGAGGAACATGTAGCAAGAATACGTTTTAACTGTGGCAGAGGAATATCAGGAAATCGAGCTCAAAGACCTTTAAGATTAACATGGGTTAGGGAATGAAAGTTATCAGGATTAGAGACAGAGGCTAGTAGAATTCCTGTGGAGGCAAGGCGGTCAGCTGCAGCATTCCCTTCCGACAGGGGACCAGGAAGAGGGCTGTGGGAACGTAGGTGCTGAACATACAGTGGTTGGGTTCGAGAACAGAGCATAGAGGCAATTTGAATTAAAAGAGGAGAAAGTAGGTTGTCATCAATTCTTACATAAGATCGAGCAAGCCATGGAAGTAAGTTAACAGTATACACACTGTCAGAAAAAAGGTTGAAGGATTCTGGTACAGCTTTTAATGCAAGGAAAACAGCATAAAGTTCTTTGTACTGAGGGGAATTATCAGGAAGTTCAGTAAAGAGAGGTTTGGGGTATTGCTGGTCTGGATAATATATAAGGGCAGCAGCTCCCTTTTTTCCACCATCAGTGAACACTGTAGGAGCAGAGGGGATGGGATCTCGAGAGAAAAGTTTAGGTACTAGTAGAGGCAACAGAGGTAAAGAAGCTATCAAATTATTAGAGGGAAAATGATTATCTAATTGTCCTGGAAAACCCATTAAACTTATGGCAAAATGAGAATGGTGGCATATGAGCCATTCTGTATCTGTGAGAGAAAAGGGAAGAATGATTGAATCTGGTTCCCTTCCTAAGACCTGAACCGATCTGTTTCTTCCTTGGCGAACCATAAATGCTAAGGCATCAATCTCGGTAAGGAGTCTTGGAGCTCCGCCTACTGGTGTATGAAGCCATTCGAGAACGCCATGTTTCTGCCACAATGCCCCCACTACTGTGGGGGTGGAGTTAAAGATGAGAAGATTTACTGGAGAGGAGGGGGAGAACCGAACGAGGTGCATGTCCTGGAGAGCCTGGTTAACTTTTTCCAGTGCCAAGGAGGCTTCGGGGGTTAACATACACTTTGAGGAGGGCTGTTTGTTTCCTTTTAACAGATCGAACAGTGGTTGCAGGCAGCTCATAGGCAGATAAAGATACTGCCTAAGCCAATTAAAATTTCCAAGAAAACTTTGTAAAGAAGCAAGAGTGAGATTAGAAGGAAAAGTAACACAAGGTTTTAAAGGACAAATCTGCGTTAGGGAAATCTCTGAGCCTAAGAAAGATATTGGAGGGATTATCTGTATCTTCTCAGGAGCTACATTAAGTCCACTTCTCTTTAAGGCAGGGATTAGAAAATCACATAGGGCAGAGAGATCTGTATCTAATTCTCCCATATTAACACGTCATCCATATAATGAAAAACCTTAAGACCCTTATGAATATATGGAAAAAGGGCAGATTTAACAGCCTCTTGACAAATAGTAGGACTATTAGCCATGCCCTGGGGCAGTACCACCCATTCAAATCTATCGGCAGGGCTGGTATTATTAATAGAAGGAACAGAGAAAGCAAAACATTTACAATCTTGTGGGTGTAAGGGAATAGAGAAAAAACAATCCTGTATATCACTAGCTATGATTGGAATTCCTGTGGGAATCATGGAAGCAAGAGGCGAACCCCTTTGAGGGAAGCCCCAAACCTGCATGGTTTTATTAACTGTACGAAGATCTTGGAGGAGGCGCCATTTTCCTGAGCGCTTTTTAATCACCAAGACTGGAGTATTCCATGGGCTCCAAGAGTGACGAATGTGTCCCAAAGATAACTGCTCTTGGACGAGTTCTTTTAAAATTTCTAGTTTCTCCCTAGGCAAAGGCCACTGTTCCACCCAGACAGGCTCATTAGAAAGCCAATCTAAGCGGGGAGTTCTGTTACGAACAGTGGCAGTTAGTATTGGGGGTGCTGGTTGGGTCTAGCAGTCTCACAGGAGTGAGTGTGGTGTCCTGCAGAGGTGTCTGAGGATATCACTACATCTAAAGATTCTAGCAAGTCTCTTCCCAATAAATTGGTGCTTATATCAGCTATTAAAGGCTGAAAGCGTCCGGTAGTCCCTTCTGGATCTTCCCACACAAGGGAATCTCGTGTGCGGAATGCCTGAGTCAATCCTCCAACACCATGTAAGCGTGGTCCTGGGAGGAGTTCCCAACTCTGGGGAACCTCTGCTTGTCTTAAGATTGTCTTATCTGCTCCTGTGTCAATCAAACACTTAAAAGGAATATTACCAATCTTTACTGTCATAGTTGGGTGACCCCCTTCTAAAACAGGGGTGGTCCATAAAATCTCAGGCTCCAAATTCAAGCTGTTCTCTTGCTCCAGCCGGTTATTTATATGCTGGAAGTTCCCACATACCACGGGTTCCTCCTTCTGCTCACCCTCTGTTATTGTTACTTGGCACAGTGGGCATAGCGATGGGTTGGGTCCCAAGCTGGGCTTCTGTTTGTGGAAGAAGAGCACAGCACCTAGCAGGTGACCTGCTTCCTTCCCTCTTGGGGGCAGGGCTAAGGGAAGCCCCAAACCTAGTTTAAATCCCTGTTTACATTTGGCACAGGCGTGCCGTTCCTATGGAAACTTGACCAACAATCTCTCCTCCAGTGGAATCCTTTCTGGAATCTGGGACAAGGCATTCGTGGTCTCTGGTTCCCTGTCTGGAGGCAGGGTTGCCCTGACTGGAGGAGGGGTTGCCCTCACTGGAGGCGGGGTCGCAGTCTATTTTCTGGACATTGGTTACGCCAATGCCCTTGGCGACCGCACTGAAAGCAAGCCCCTTTTTGCTTATGTAAGGTAGCTGCATAGGCCTGTAACATAGGTCCTTGAAAAGAGCTTGATCTGAGATCCTGTGTAGCTAGAATCCAAGTATCTGGGTGTTCGTTTTTAAGAGTGATACAGGCCTGTCGAAAATGCAGAAGCATTCCATCCCAGACTATGGATCGCAGGAGGAGAAAACGAGCATCAGGATTATAAATCTTCCTTTCCAAACTCGACTGGACCCTGGCAATGAATTTAGTGAGGTACTCATCAAGTTCTTGTTGAAGGGAGAGAATGGGGGCTGAGGCAACTCCCATGGGTGGTGTTAATCTCTCCCATGCTTTTAATGCACACAGGTGTACCTGATCAAAATACCCAGGTGGAAACTTGGCTTCTGCCTGTTGAATCCCTGTTTCTAGTTGGCCTGTTCCAAACAATGCATCAAAATTCCCCTCTGGCTGATTTTGAATATTTTTCCGCGATTGATGTGAAAAAATGCCTCCCATTGCAGGAAGAGGGGGCCTGGGAGCGTAGCGTGAGTTATATCCCTCCAATCTTGGGGGGTATTAAGGCTCTGAAGCAGGTCTTGTAAAATAGACCTGGTCCATGGGGCATGAACACTGTCATCCTTGATAGCTTGGCGTACTTCCTTCAGGTGGCGGAATACGGATACCAGGCTGAGTTTTTTGTCTATTGGGGGCGACATTGACCGGAAATGTGTGGACTTGCTCTGATAAGTGTGTAGCGGTAGGAGGAGTCACCAAAGTGGAAGCTTCTGGACAAGCGGCCGAAGAAGTGGTTTTGGAGGCTACAGGAGAATTTGGACATGTGTCTGTCAAAACGGGGGTGGGCAAAGAAGCAGTCGTGGAGGCAGCAGGAGGTTCCGTACACGTGTCTGCCAAAATGGGGTGGCCGAAGAAGTGGCTGTGGAGTCCAAAGGAGAATTCGGACACATGTCTGCCAAAATAGGGGCCTCAGGGCAAGATGCCAAAATAGGGGCCTCAGGGCAAGATGCAGAGGAATTAGGGTGGGTCAGGATCATGACAGGCCTTTGCTTCTTCTTGTTTTTAAGGTGCTGGTTAAGTTCTATGATCACTTCCTTTATCTCTTGGACCTCAGCCTCTAGGTCCCTAAGCCTTTTGATAGGTTGCCCTATATATCCTTTAAAAGCTGCTATGATGATCAACAGGATATAAGATGAAGCCCCGAGAAAAATATCCCAGATATATAAAAATTGTATACTGGAAAAAGAATGCAGAATTTGGGAAAGATTTTCCATGGTAGAGAGATCTCAGGAAAACAATAAGAAAGAAAAAAATCACAGTGCCTTAACACAATATTGCAGATACCCAAAAGGTGTGTACTTATCTAGGATGTCTTCTTGTAAATCTGCTGCTTATGTGTCCCTGTTCTGGGCGCCAAATGCCAGGATAGCCTGAGGGTGCTTCTTCCTGAGCTAGTGCTCTCTGGGTTGGAGAGAACTCAACTGGAGCCGATCTAGGCTGCTGCGTGGGAGAGGTATCAGGAACTCTTGCTGCACTATCTTTGCAGGAGATACACTCTGGAACCCTTGGAGCCGGAAAGCAATTTCCAAGTGTGTTTAATAAGAAGAACAGCTGTTTTTATACTCTCCAAGTAGGGTGTAAACAGGATGTGACATAGAGAGGGTGGAGCAAAAAGTGACTGGTGGAAGATCAGGGTGTGACAAGGAGAGGATCAGGGTGTGACAAGGAGAGGATCAGGGTGTGACAAGGAGAGGGGGCAGAGCAGGCGAGAATTTTACCACTAAACCACTAATGCCCTGGAGGGAGTGTGGTGCTTTATGTAAATGTAAAACTGATTTATGTAAATAGACCGCTTTGAATGGGATCAAACCATACCAGTGCTTGGTTAAGCAGAAGCCAGGGGGAGCTGGCATACTATCCAACATATATATATATATTCTATGTCACCTTTCAGCTAATAACAAGACACACTTTTTCTATAGCATTATATGCAAGTATAACAAGTTCTGGGGAAGAAGAGACATTTTTATCTTTCCTGATTCAGAAAGACTTCATCATAGCAAAGACCTTTTCTAGATGAGTATAGTAAGCTTCTCACATCCATTTTCAAAAACCCAGTCCTGGACTGATTTTCCTTCTGCAAAGTTGTTGGAGTTAAAATAATTAGCTTAAATTAATATAGTGGGATTATAACATACTATAGTACGTTGAACGCAGTCTTTTATAATAACACTTATTTGAATTGGTGTTCTCATTAAATGAAGGGAATGACATAGTCAAAAATATGCCTGGAATCTCATGAGGGCTCTGAGCATGTTTGGGATGTTGGAAAGTATTCTGTAATTCCTTAAATTCATAGCTAGTTTGCTGCTAAATTTTCTGTCTTGTCAACACATTTCTTGAGAAGATTTCAGTTTATTATACATTAAAATATTTTTATCAATATTCTGATTACTTCTATTTATATTACAACTTTACCTTTCTATTCACAGACTATTTCAATTTGTTTCATTATGTAAATATTAACTTTTGTTAAAAATCTCTTCCTTGCCTACTGAAATATACAAGATTACTCATACTTAGTTACTATAGAAAAATCACTAAATTTTCTTTTTTTTCCTGTTTTTTTATTATCTCTAATCATTTATTCAATAGAGATAGCCAGAAATTGAAAGTAAAAGGGGGAGGAGAGAAGGAGAGAGAGAGAGAGAGAGGAGAGAGACCTGCAGTACTGTTTTACCACTTCTGAAGCTTTCCCCCTGCAGGTAAGAACCAGGGGCTTGAACTTGGGTCCTTGCACTTTGTAACGTGTGTACTCAACCAAGTGTGCCACCACCTGGACCCTACCACTAAACTGTCTTATCTCCTTACCCCAGATGTCCAAACAGTTGCACCATTAGACTGAATCTACTAAGTTTTAGGTTTAGCGTTAATTTCTCTCTCAAAGTGATTAGGTTGTCTTTGTCATGATTCGGAAACATTTACTACTGTCTAATTATAAAATACAGGCTATGTGGAAACATTCTTTGCCTCATGATTTCTATACTTCCTCTCTTGAAATAAGGGTTCCTATCCAATCAGGGAGCTGCAATCCTGTGGATTTTCACAAAGTAAGTTGTACAAGTAGAAAAAATGAATTTACAGGGTGTTCCCTTTGGAAAACTAGGGCACTAACAGAAGAAACATAAAGTGGATTTAAAATGGCTTTGGACAACTACAAAAATAAGAAAATAAAAGTCATTCATTACATAGAAGAATGATGTTTGAGTAATACACATGAGGTCTGGGCTGTGGCACACCAAGTAGAGTGCATAGTCTCCTGTGTGAGTACTCCTGTTCAGGTTTCCACCTGTAGGGAAGAAGGGGAGGCTTTGCAAATGTGGGACAGTGTTGCAGGTGTCTCTCTCTCTCCAGCTTGAGTAAATAATTCATTGGTGGAATGAATGAATTGTCTACTGAGGCTCTAATTCAGAGATGATGAGGACACGAGTCAGCTATAAGAACTGTACAGAAAAGAGGGGGGGTAGAGAGAGCGAGAACATTTTGGATCTGCAAGTTAGTTTGGAATATATCCTCTTGTAAATTCCCAGAGGGACACACCCACACTTTTTCTTCTGATCCTAGGATGAGAAAGAACTTCTAGCACTGGAAACACTTTAAGAGATGTCCTTCAATGTTATCTGGATAAAATCCAGCATTAATTGATGGTAAGACTATTTCACCATCAGATTTCTAGTGATGCTGATTCTCCCCACGGTGGAAACACCTAGAGGTTTTAATAAATCATATAAACATGACTTTTTTGTTAATATTTATTTATTTACTTATTCCCTTTTGTTGCCCTTGTTTTATTGTTGTAGTTATTATTGTTGTCATTGTCATTGGATAGGACAGAGAGAAATGGAGAGAGGAGGGGAAGACAGAGGGGAGAGAAAGATAGACACCTGCAGACCTGCTTCACCGCCTGTGAAGCGACTTCCCTGCAGGTAGGGAGCCGGGGGCTCGAACCTGGATCCTTACACCAATCTTTGCACTTTGTGCCACCTGCACTTAACCCTCTGTGCTACCTCCCAACTCCATAAACATGACTTTTAAGCAAGAATAATATTTTGAAAGAATTGAGCAAGGGTAGATAGCACAATGGTTATGCAAAGAGACTCTCATGTCTGAAATGTCTGAAGCTCCAAAGTCCTAGGTTCAATCCCCCCCATGCATACACACACACACACACACACACACACACACACACACACACACACACAGTGTGTATAGGGTTATAAAATAGAAGCTTGAAAAGTTGGCATCAGGCCTAGAATTAGAAATCAGATTCTGTTGTGGGATTCAAAGTGGAGAACAGGCTGGGGTCTTGTCAGACAAGGATCAAAGCAGAGATGACTGAGGGTCATGACATAAACTGTGAGGCTAATTACTATGTCAGGTCTCCCTGTGCCCTGGGCTTTTAAAAATTCTTATTTTAAGGGTAAGCAAAATATGCTATGAACAAAGACTCCGCATGAAAGGATAAGTGTTAAGAAAAAAAGATGGTCTATCATTGCCACTCACAGCTATATTATATTGTTAATATACCTTGAAACTACACAGAACCCTCATAGTATGAACCTTTGGAATATGTCCTGCCAGTCTTTCAATGATGAAGCCTTTGAATTAGGTCTTAATACAAGCTCTTCTGTTTCATTCTCTATATTGGGAGCTTCCCTTTACTACATGCATTTAAGCATTTTTGCTATCAAAAGGCAGAAGTTCATTCTAGCATTGAAACATATGTGAGGGAGATGTAAACTGGGGCCTAGATGATATCCCAGTCACTAGACCACAGCTTTGACTATGTGCAAAGACCTGGGTTCATGCCTGCAACACCATTATGGCTGTGTCAGGCACCGGGATAGCCAAGAGTGGTGAATGGTTCTATGGCATCTCTCTTTCATTGTCTTTCTGTTTCTTTCACTATATTATAAGTAGAAAAATAGTTTCTGGAACAATGAAATCATAAAAAAAAAGTTGTCATGGATAGGGGAAGAACATAACTTATCTAAAGCTATGTAGTAAACACAGTTATAAGAACACAATGGCTTGCTTAAATTTCCATCCTATTCTGTACCTCACAGTTAAGAATACTTCTCAGAGAGTTTCTTAAAAGAAAGGTCTGTATTCTTCTTTGTCTCTTTTATTGCTAATGTAGTAAATATATTCTCAAAGTTTTGTAGTGTTTACGACATTTCATTCGAAATGGGATCGGAATACTTTAGGAATTTTGTGCACTGAAGTCAGTTGAGTTCCTTTGAGTTCATAGTGTTCTAGTATATTTGAGAAAATGTCTTCATAGAAGATTAAGATGGCAAGGATGTTTTGAAACTGTATGCTGCAATATCATACAAGTCCACAACATATTTTTATTTTTTTATATTTATCTCCCCTTTTGTTGCCCTTGTTTTTCATTGTTGTTGTAAGTCCACAATTTTTTATCTTAAATATTTACTGCTGAAACTCAGACTTCACAATCACAAAGCAAATATGGAAAATATTCAACAAATTTATAGCGTGGCTAGTGGGTTCTAGACAAAAGGTCCATGTCACACTTATTAATATTTTCCTATAGATGTAGCTAAGGTTTTGCTGTAAAATGCAACTAATCAAATTTTTGTTAAAATAAAATTTTAGTTTTTTAGTTTTAGTTTTCAAACACTTTGAGACTTCAAGAATATAAACATGACATTGTTAATATATAGCCTCCTATGATGAATGTTCTTACACTCTCTTTCTTAGGGACTTTGCACTTTCTGCTATTGTAGACAATGTGTTCCTAGAGAGTCAAAGTCCAAGGAAGGAATGAAGTCATCATTATGTCAACTCAGAGGACAGGAGTTTTATAACGTTTGCTCTCCTGCAAGAGCCGAACCTTTGAATACAACATACTTCTATACATATGTTATGCTTTTCATTGATACCATGTGGAGTCACTGAAGCCACTCATTAATCATTCCCCATTGTTATTTGGTAGGGCTGACCTACATACAGTACATGTTATTCAACACAAACTAATCCTATACTGCTTGGAAAAGACTAAAACATATTACCAGCTGGGTTAACCCTGATGTATTTATTATGCTTTCCATCTCTTTTTACATGGTTCAGTAAAAAGAATGTTAATTCAGTTAGTTCCATGAGAAAAAGTTAATTCACAAAATGGAAAATTGCTAGTGTTCAAACAATTGATATGGGAATTTTAGTTTAATACCACAATGTGTATTACACATACACACACAAACACACACACACACATATATTCATAGATTTTTTAAATTAACTTTCTTTATTCCCTTTTGTTGCCCTTGTTGCTGTTTCTTATTGTAGTTATTGTTGTTGCTGTTGGATAGGACAAAGAGAAATCAAGAGAGGAGAGGAAGACGGAGATGGGGAAGAGAAAGATAGACACCTGCAGACCTGCTTCACCACTTATAAAGCAACTCCCCTGCAGGTGGGGAGCCAGGGGCTCAAACCAGGATCCTTACGCAGGTTCTTGCACTTCGCGCCACCTGCGCTTAACCCACTGTGCTACCGCCCGACTCCCTATATTCATAGATTTAATATTCAGAAAAAATATTTTGTAATCTAAAGAAATCATAATGTCACAATATGTTAGTTTACATTGCTTATCATTGCTTATTATTAAATAGGGGCAGCTTCTAAAATCACATTTTCATGATTTTTAATTTTACTCAGGAAACTTCGTTTGATCAGAATTCTTTTGACTCATGGATACAAAATCACAACTGTCCAAAGTAATTGTCAGCACAGCTTCGCCACCACCAGAGTGCTGTTTCTTCCACAACCTTCTCCTCAGTCATCTCTTTTCAATATTTTAATCCTACTTAAGTTTTTTTTATCTTCTAAACAGAAGATCTTATGTATAAATGATACATTCTTTAATTGCTAATCATGGGAGGTGTGATCCATTATATAGTTTCTGTCTTTACTCACGTCTTCTTTTCTTTTTTTATATAAGGTTATTTTTTATTTTATTATCTTTATTCATTTATTGAATAGAGACAGCCAGAAATTGAGAGGAAAGGGAGAGAGAGAGAGAGAGAGAGAGAGAGAGAAACAGAGAGAATCCTGCAACACTGCTACACCATTTGTGAAGTTTATCCCTGTATGTGGGGACCTGAGGCTCGAACCCGGGTCCTTGCACTCAACTAGTTGTGCTACCACCTGGTCCTTCACCTCCTCTTTTCTGCTATCATCATTGCTGAGGTCCTGGTGCATGGTGGTGAAACATGACCTGAGTGTGTGGTGAGTGTTCTATACAGACCTTTCGCGCTGAGATGAGAAGCTGTACCCTTTTACCCATGAACTATAGAGTAAGCCACTAACTCCATGATAAAATGATAAGTGAATATTAGAAAAAAAGAAATGAGAATTTTTTATGTTTCATCTGTCAAGAGTTGCTTCAGTCCCCAGATATTTCTAAATATCATGTTCTTGGAAATTATAGTCATGTAATGTGTTTCATACTTTTACTGATCAGTAACCCAAACCATAGCATTTTATTTGGTGCATTGGTGTTGAAACTTTCTATTTTAGATTCTATATTTATATTTATGTTTTATTTTTTAAATTTTATTTATAAAGTGGAAACACTGACAAGACCATAGGATAAGAGAGGTACAATTCCACACAATTCCCACCCCAGAACTCCATTTCCCATCCCCTTCCCTGATGGCTTTCCTATTATTTATCCCTCTGGGAGTATGGACCCAGGGTCATTGTGGGATGCAGAAGGTGGGAGGTCTGGCTTCTGTAATTGCTTCTCCACTGAACGTGGGTGTTGATAGGTTGATCCATACTCCTGGCCTGTCTCTCTCTTTCCTTAGTAGGGAAGGGGTCTGGGGAAGCGGGGCTCCAGGACACATTGGTGGGGTTGTCTGCCCAGGGAAGTCTGGTTAACATCATGGTAGCATCTGGAACCTGGTGGCTGAAAAAAGAGTTAACATATAAAGCCACACAAATTGTTGACTAATCATGAACCTAAAGACAAGAATATTGCAGATGAAGATTTGGAGTCTCCATTTTGGAAAAAAAGCTGTTAGGTCTATTTTAGGTACATTCCAAGGGGCCCCTGACTTTACTAGTTTTCCCTGAGCCTGACATTTGATATTATCTGGGACGATGCTGTCATAATTGGAAAAAGGGCTAGAAAGCTGGATCAGGGAGAGGAGTAGCTCCCAAATATGGGAAAAGTGTATAAATATGGTTGACTGTAAATCCCATCAATTTGATCTGGGGCCCATATTCAACATAGAAACCTATGTAACCCCTGCATTCCTGTAGGTCTGAGCTGGTATTCTGTGGTCATGAATAGGAACGTTCTAAGTTGCACCAATTTCAGGACCTATCTTCCTCAGGTGGTAGATAGTGTATGTTGTCCAGCCTCCCTTTACAGGATGGAACACTCTCATTGTTAATCTGCATTGAGGGCAAGGTCCTATGGGGGCCCCCAAAGGATTCCATTATGTTGTTCCTGATGGAGATGACTGGTGACAATGGAGAGAGGGATCTGTTAGAGGTCTAGGCCCATCATTTTTTTTGATCAGTCAGTATTACTGTTATATTAATTTAGGTGACACAAAGTAATCACAGAATAGCTTAACAGTTATGATTAGTTAGTGACATAGTAGAAATAAAAACATACATAAGTGCAACCACACTATCATGATTTGATTAATATCAGAATTACAAGGATACATGACTCCAACGGTATACTTCTGAGCAACCTGCCAATTTCATTTCTATCCCAATTTGGTATGGTTTGGGAGTGTGTGACTTTGATTTCTAGACAGTACTCTCATGATCAAAGCAAAAATTTAGAAAGCCATTTTTACTCTAAATATCAGGATGCCCAAGAATTCTGAAGACAGAACTTAAGGAAGATCATTTTCTGTTTTGTTTTGTTTGAAATTTGCCCTTTCTGAATGGGTGTAACAGCCTGCAAGACATAAATGACAGTTCAGTAGGAGGTGCAGTGGATATTACTAATGGCCTAAATTAAAACTTCTGATATAGTCACAGAGAGGACAAAAAGTAATAGCTAAGAGACTAGGAGAGAGGTGGGAGAAGATAAAATAGAATCGCATAAGATAATCATCTTTTTTTTTTGTATAAAAAAAATACTTGACCCAAACAGTTCAGATCCCAGGGCTCAAAAGTAATCAGGAGAAGACATAGAAATGTCTGTGAAGATTTAATAGTTTATAAAGAACAAGATGGGAAGAAATTTATCAAAGACACAGGTCCTTTTTTTTTTTTTCACCACCTCATGGTCCTTTTTCACCATCTTTCACTCAGAAAGGGTGAGTCAGTGACAAAAGTAGCTAGGGAAATTCATTCATTGGAACTGAAATCTCAACTGAAAGCAATGCTTTTTTCCAATTATCATTTCAAGATTAAGCTTTGATCTGAACTATGGTGACTGTTTGGGTTATAACTTAAATGATATAACACATGCTCTGTGTGCTTTGCAATTTAACTATTACATAAAACCTTGACAGTATGTGACAACCCTATCTCTTCTGCTACCTCTTAATTTTATATCCTCGTTTTTTTTCTGAAGAGATAATCAGCTTGGCCAGGGATCACTGAACAGTCCTGTCACCTAAAGCAATTAGTGTATTGGCAGAGACATTTTTTGGCTTAATAATCAGATGCAGGTGGAGGAAAAGTAATGCCAAGGTAGATTCATTAGCAGTGACAATATGTCCTTATGCAGACCTTGTTTCTTTGAAGTTCCTTTATTAAAAAAAGAATAAAGGGGAAAGCCTCACTGCAGGAAACTAATGGTGGCCAAAAGTGTTTTTTTTTTTAAATATATTTTGAAGATGTTTCATTTGATATAATCATCTAGTACTCTATTTCTGGAGCTAATATTGTTGAATATATTTCCATTGGCTTTGCTTCTGGAAACAAGCATCTGTGAGGGAATGTTCGTTGAAATTCTAGTGTCGGCATAATGCTTTCTCAGCCAGAGACCTTGGTACAGCACACAAGCTGTCTGACTGCCAGAGAACTCTTGATCTCCTAACAGGTCATGTTTTCTCTGTACTTTTTATATTTTTTGCCAGTAATGTTTTCTCACCACAGTGAGTGAAACATCCTTCAAAATCATTAAGTGAATAGAACATATACTCAGAATTAGAATGTAGCACTGTAAAAAGGTGTTTCTTCTCCTTCTTCTATTTCTTCTTCTCTTTCTCCTCCTCCTCCTCCTCCTGCTCCTCCTCCTCCTCCTCCTTCTTCTTCTTTTTCTTTTTATTGGGGAAGGGCTAATGGCTTACAGAACAGCCTTGACTGTGGGCAGAATGTCTCATCTCTCTTTGATAAGTGTTTGCTAAACTCTTTCACCCCAAAATTTAGCTCCTTTTACAGTTTCATGTGTGAGGATTCCAACACCCTCTCCATGCTCACCATCCTTTCCCAGAGTCCTTTCACATCCAATTTAAATTTCAGCTTGTGTTTCCCTTCCTGTATCATTCCTTCCTCCCTTCCTCCCTCCATTCCTTCTTCTTTTCCTTCCTTCCTTCCTCCCTCCCTTTCTCCCTTCCTTCCTCCTTACCTTTCATTCTCTCCCTCTCCCTTCCCCCCTTCTTCCTTGTTCTCTCTCTCCTCTTTCTGCTCCTGGCAGCCATGTTTCATTTTTTTATTGGATAGGACAGAGAGAAATTGAGAAGGGGGGGGGGGGAGATACACCTGCAGACCTGCTTTACCACTTGTGAAGAGAGCGCCATGCAGTTAGGGAGCCAGGGGCTGGAATCTGGATCCTTGTCAAGGTCCCTGTGCTCTGCACTATGTGTGATTACTCTGGAGCGTTGCTGTCAGGCCCTGTGTTACGCTCTGTGAATATAGGTGTAGCTAGATCTCTTTGGGTAGTCGTCTTTGTTTTTGTTACATACATTCCCAGGAATAAAATCTCTGGGTCATAGGATAAGCCTTTTTCTAGTGTAAATAAGCTCTGTCACTTCATCTTCAATCTGTGTTACGGAGTTGACACTATGATATAAAAATGTTACTCTACAAAGTCTGAGTCAAAGGACAGTGTGCATATAAAATACTAAGTAACTCTTCGAGTATAAAAGCAACAAGGAGACTCTTCGTGTTATATCTCCTAAGGGCATGAAAAGAACGTTAAGTGAGTAAGCGTAAGTGAAGATCAAATGTCATCCTCTCGGACGCCTATAAATCACAATTAAGTTGTTTTCTAATTATAAATGCATTCCTTGGCATTCAACTCCAGCCTTAGCCAGTCAGGAAAAAAAATGTTAATATTCTGACCCAGAGGTCTGGCAGCATTAGATTTGCCTGACTGTTAAACTTACATATTCATATAGGATGTACCTTTGTTTGGCTCGGAGCTGTCTCCCTTGAAGAACGATGCCAATTATTTTACTTGCCAATTTTTTGGCTGCCAGTTGTAGCTCCATTTGTCCAGTTCTCCGTAAAGTTTAAGAAGTCCAATGATGCAAAACAATGAAGGAACTGTTTTAGAGTGAGGAGATACATATACTCTCCTTTTTATATTCTAAATTATTTCAGATACATGCATGTTATGACAAACGTCAAAACTGGTAGTGGACAGTCAGTTTTGCTGTGTGTTTTTTTCCCCAGTCATTGACTTTACTTATCAGTACATGTCGTAACATGCTTTGTTGTTTCCAGTGTTGTTTGTTTTGAATTATTTAGTATAATTTACTCATCAATGTCTAGATGTTAACTGTTTTCTATGAAAACCACAGTCCCTAGTCTGATTCTATATTGTGAAAAGTTAAAAATCCAATATATTGCAATCTGAATGCATGTAGGTGTTTCATATGCATATTTTGGGTGATATACATAATATAAAATAAATATTAATTTTGCAGATAATATAAAATATTCATGAACCAAATGTTAGTTGCATTTCTGTAAATTGGACAGGGAGTTGTGAAGAGATTCAGAACTACAAAATCCACACAAACATTAAGGTAGGTTGATTTTTATATGTCATTATAGAACATCACATTATGTGATGTTCTATAACATCACAATCTAACCTAGATTTAGCTGGATGAACCTTGAAGGAATTGTTTTAATTTAAATAAACTAGAGGAGGAAGATGAATACTGGTTAGCTCACTTAGAGGCCATGACTCAAAAAACAAGGAAAGAGAAAAAATACAGAATGTTACTTGATCTGCAAGGGTTAGATCGCATCAAAGTAAAAGAAGGAAACACTGAGAAAGGAGGGAAAAGGAAGAGATAGATGAGGGTCCATCATGATGGGAAAAGGACCCAAGTTAGGAGTGAGGTTCCTGGTGGGAAATGTGAGAAAGTATATCTCTGTGTCAACAACTATATACAGTCCACTGTTCTCCCAGTGAAATGATTTGGGAAACAATCTAAACACAACCCTTAGTAGAATTCCATAACTATGTCTAAAAGCTGTAAACTTGCATGAGTCCTTACTGACAGGGTTTTCTCTTAGGGTCTGAACCTCAGTGTCTTATCAAAAATTCATTACTATTGCAAATGGAAATGAGTGACAGACCATCAATTACTAAGCAAGAGTTACTAAAACAAAAGAAAATTAGTTCAGAAGGATTCCTGAAAAAATTATTGGTAGAAAGAATATAACAATAGTATTAAGTCTAGTTCGATCTGGGGTGAAACTTAAAGAGGCTCCTCTGATCAAGTTTCAATGTCTAATGTTGCCTCTTTGTTTCTCTCTCTCTCTCTCTCTCTCTCTCACTATTTCTGCCTATGCATAATTTCCTGTTTCTCTGTCTCTGTTTCTCTCTCTCTCTCTTTCTCTCTCTCTCTCTCTCTCTCCCACACACACACACACACACACACACACATGTGCACGCACACACAAATACATATACACACACAAGACAATGTATGGTTTTACTTTCTTTTCTTTTTTTCACTAGCAGAGGCTTGAAAATCCATTAATTTTATCACAGCATACAGATATTTTCTTGTCATAATGAAAGTTCCTCAACTGTGACATTATTTATCTCTTAACTCTGACTTTCTTCTCCTGTGGTAAAAATTATATATGCTCATTAAAATGAGGTCAAGTAAGACCTAACTGTTACATTACCATATCAAGTAAGCGTAGTTTACAGCAGATAATTAAATGTTTAGGCACCTTTATAAACATATACAGACAAAAAGTGACATCTACAGATTTTGCAGGGTAACTAGGATAAACAATTAAAAAAAGATTATAGTGCACATACTAAATTTAACTATACATACAATTCAATAATATTTTATTTAAGAAAAGAAAAAAGTTATGGAAATGTAAGCTATTGATGGACTTTAATTTTATTTGGATTAATCTGTTATCATTATTATCATTATAATTTGCCATGAGGGTTATTACTAGGGATCAGTGCCAACACGGCTTCACTATGGTCACCATTTTTCTTCTGTGCTTTGATAGAAGGGGAAAGACAGAGTAAGGGACTGAGCAGCAGCAGCTGTGTTTCTCTCCTCTCCTGGGTCAACTAGGAATACCAAAGGAGACCACCTGGTACTGCAACAAGACAGGACTAGAACAACTTCAGGAACCCACCAAATCACCAGAGTCAGTGATTAAGCTAAGAAGCTTACTTGTCATTTAAAAGTCCTCAGACTCCTGAGGCTTACCAGAGGAAGAAAGAGAGGGAGGGGAAGAAAGCATTCTTCAGGACATAATAGCTGAGAACTTCTCTTATCTAGACAACATAAAAGACACAGAAGTTCAAGAAGCCCAGAGGGTCCCAAACAGAATTAACCCAGACTTAAAGACACATCCTATTTATAATGGAAAGGGATAAGGGTAAAGGAAGGATCCTGAAGGCTGCAAGAGAAAAACAAAGAGTCACCTACAGAGGAAAACTCCTAAGATTAACAGCTGACTTCTTCAAACAAACACTATAAGCCAGAAGAGAATGGCAAGATAACTATTGAGTGCTCAATGAGAAAGGATTTCAACCAAGACTACTGGCTCCTGCTAGATTGTCATTCAGACTAGATGGAGGCATAAAAACCTTCTCAGACAAGCAACAGTTGAAAGAATCAACGATCACTAAGCCTGCCCTGAAAGAAGTTCTGAAAGGTCTTCTATAAACAGTCAGACCACCATGAATATGCCATATATCAGAACACTCTTAAAACTCTACAAGAATGGCGTTAAAATATTTTCAATCTTTGCTGGAGCTCACTTGAGGTGAATTCCAGCAATGATGATAAACTGACCGGTTCTCCCTCACTTGTTTAAGAGATGATGCAGAATAGAGACAAGACACCAGGGAGAATTGAGGCACTCTTATTTAATGTCAGAAGAATGTGGGTTTAAATAGGAATTCAGACAAAGAACATATTTCAAACATGTCAGAAATTACAGGTTTCTTAAAAGTCAGCTTGCCCCCATGGTAGGGGGCTGGTAGGACAGGAATTGATGTGATACAAGACAGTTATTCTCCATGACACAACTTAATTATCCAAAATTAATTATCCAAAGTTATTTGAGAGAAACATAGGGTTGAAACCAGTAGGGTGAGACAAAGAGAAGATGGATATCAAAGGCCATAGAGTTTGGAATTTCTCTTGTCTGGGGTGTGAGGTGTATGATGGAGTGTGTGATAAGGCATGTTCTACTCCATGATCAGAAGGTGAGGTGAACTTTGAGTAAATGAATTTTAAGGCAGGCAGCCATATGGCCTGCAGTTAGTGGATAGAGGCAGTGATGTTTCTGTGGGCTTGAGAGACTGGAAGGGAAGAAATAAGTCTGAGAGATGGTTTCTCCCCTATGCTCACCTCGACAAAAGAGACTTACAAGGGGGTGTCATTCTCAAACCTCCATCCAAGGATGGAGGAAGTTTTCCCTAAGCTCTATCAAGCTTACACATATACCCACAAATCTTTGATATTAATAAGTGTCAATGGCCTGAATTCACCTATTAAAAGGCACAGATTATTTTTTCTGTGGATCAGAAAACACACCCATCACTCTGATGTCTACAGGAAATACAATACAATGGCCCAGAAAAAGAGCAGGAACAGTTATTCTCATATCTGACATGATAGGCCTTAAAGTAAATAAAATGTAAAAAGATAGGGATGGACATTACCTAATGCTCAGAGAACCAGTCAATTAAGAGGAATTAATAATTATTAACATGTATACATCCAATGAGAAGCCATCTAAATGCATCAAAAATCTACTGAAAGAGGTATAGTAATATATTAACAGCAACACAGTCTTAGGAGGGGACTTCGACACCCCATTCACTCAGCTTGACAGATCATCCAGGCTGAAAATCAGTAAAGAGATAAGGGAGCTAAATGAGGAGATAGATAAACTAGAACTATTGGACATCTTCAGAGTCATTAATCCCAAGAAACTGGAGTACACATTCTACTCATGTCCACTGGGTCATTCTCAAGGATAGACCATATGTTAGGCCACAAAGAGCATTGAAATCATCCCAAGCATCTTCTCAGACCACGGTGGAATTAAAGTAACACTTAACAATCAACAAACTTAGTAAGATTCCCAAAATGTGGAAGCTCAACAGTACACTACTTAACAACTACTGGGTCAAAGAGGAAAAAAAGGAAGAAATCAAAATGTTTTGAGAATTCAATGAAAATGAAGACACAAGCTATCAAAGTATTTGTGACACAGCAAAGGCAGTACTGAAAGGTAAGTTCATAGCCATACAAGCACACATTAGGAAACAAGGAGAAACACAAATAAACAGCCTGATAGCACATTTTAAAAACCTAGAAGAAGAATAACAAAGGAACCCTAACACACCCAGAAGGACAGAAATAACTAAAGTTACGGCAGAAATAAATAACATTGAAAATAAGAAAACCATACAAAAGATCAAGGAAAGTAAATGTTTGTTCTTTGAAAGAGTAAAAAAAAATCTACAAACCTCTAGCCAGACTCACAAAAAAATGGAGAAGACCCAAATAAATAAAATCATGAATGAAAGGGGAGATATCACAACAGACACCACAGAAATTCAACATATCATGCGAGACTTCTATGAATAACTGTATGTCACCAAGCTAGAGAACCAGGAAGAAATGGACATTTTCCTAGATACCTATGAACTTCCAAAATTAAGTAAAGAGGAACTAGATAATATGAACAGGCCCATCATAGACTATGAAATTGAAACAGTTATCTAAAACCTTCCCAAAAATAAAAGTACTGGACCAGATGGTTTTACAAATGAATTATACAAAACCTTCTAAGAAGAACTATTACATCTACTTTTAAAAGTCTTCCAGAAGATTGAGACACTGGAATACTCCCCTCTATCTTCTATGAAGCCAACATCACTTTGATACCAAAAGCAAACAAGAACACAACCAAAAAAGAAAACTACAGACCAATATCACTGATGAACTTAGATGCTAAAATATGGAACAGAATTATAGGCAAATGGATACAGCAGTATATTAAAAAGATTGTTCATCATGACCAAGTGGGGTTTATCCAAGGCATACAGGGCTAGTTTAATATACCTTAATCAATCAACATGATCTACCACATTGTTGTGTAGTATGCCAGCTCCCCTGGCTTAAAGCTTCTGTCTCTAATACTGCTTAACTAAGCACTGGCATGCCTGCATGGCATTGGTTTGATCACACTCAAAGCTGAGGTCTATTTACATAAACCACTGTTAACTAAGCACCACCCTCCCTCCAGGGCATTGGTGGTTCAATGATAGAATTCTCGCCTGCTCCACCCCCTCTCCTTGTCACACACTGATTTTCACCAATCTCTTTTTGCTCCACCCTCTCTACATCACATTCTGTTTACACCCTACTTGGCAAGTATATATAAGGACAGCATTGTGAGTTTTAGTTTAGTTTTAGCTTAGCTTGGCTTAGATTGTGCTGCATTCTGCATGAATAAAGAGATACTGCATACAGCTCAGCAATGAGTCCCTGGTCATCTGTCTCCTGTCAGTGAAGCTCATAATGGCACCCTGAAACAGGGACGGGCACTGATGTGGGACCTAACCCGCTCATCCCCCAGATAAGTAAACTTGGCTACCCATCCGCCATGGGTTGCCTTTCTACTTATGAAGAGGTTTCCCAAAGCCTCTAATGTTTCATCATGAGACAGTTTCTCTGTCTCTGGAACATTTTGCTCTGGGCCACACTTTGTTTCCCTGATTGGGAACTTTGGCTTCTTATGACTGTGATCATAGAGCTTGGAGATGCACGGAGACTTCTCTTTGGACTTTCTGGATTCCCTCTCCCATGTTTCCCGAGGAAAAGGACTACATTTTGTTCCAGGCCACATTTTGGTTCTTTAGGATTGTGATTGTAGAGTTTGGGATATGCACGGAGATTTCCCCTGGGACTTTCTGGACTTCTTCTCACATGTTTCCCATGGAGAAGGACTACTCTAATTTGAGGAGCATTCTCCAGTACCCTGGCAGCCCCCAAGAATGGAGACACGTGGTTAGTTCTACTCTCTTGATTGGATTCTTTCTTCAATGGGAAGACACTTTTAAAAATGGGTGCCTGAAATCCTGCAGGAACAGTTAGAAGCATCCTAAATGGAATTTCGAGGAGCTTTTTGGACTAGGACACCCTCTGGGGACTCATGATGCTACACCGTGAGATCTGGATAATCTGGTTAAAGGTAAAAGAAACAAAAACTGCCTACCGATTTCTCTCGATTTCCCCCTCATTGATCTCTCTGAATATCTTAAGTTTGCTGTCTGCTTTCAGTTGCGTTTCATAAGAGAGTGATTTGAATAACTGAATTTTTGTATGACATTGACTTAAAAAAAGCTGGATGCAGCCATGATTTCTAGAGACATCCAGAAATAATCCAAAAAAATGTTTTTTCCTCCTTTGATTTTTTTTTATGTCTTGGTATAAATTTGAAACGTTTAATCCTGAAAATGGTATGAGTTATGGGTGGGGCAGATAGTGCAATGATTATGTTAATGATTCGCAAGCCTGCAGCTTCTAACTGTGGTTCTTCTGTTTACCTTTACACATTTTATTGAGTTTAAACTGTTTAAACAACCTTAAAATCATACTAGAAAGGACTTCCAATTATAATGGAGTTATCAATTATAGTAAACTTCTAATCTGCTACAAGTTTTGTTTGACAAGTAAGTGAATTACAGCTGTCAAGTCTTCACATGAAAAAGCACCTGCTCAAATGAAATCCCCGGAAATCCATTTGAACCCCTGTTCTCTGACTTTGCCCACAAGATGGCATGACTACAACGCACCTCCGGAAACCAATGATGTGACCTGGCACAACCTGAAGAAACAGATTCACAGACTCCAAAACTCACTCTCTACAGAAAATCGGAATTTCAGTGACTGACCTTCCCTATTGAGACAGACATGCAGCATTTCACCCCCTGGCATTTCTTCCATGGTCATCTACTTTCGACTGACACTTCCATCGGACTTACTGGTACACCTCTTGGACACTTTACACAACTTTACAGCAGTTTCCCTTTATGCTGCTGGGTTTCTCAAAGACTGACTGCAGCCAGCTGCCTTGGGACTTTATAGCCCATGTTCCCTCGCCTGCAGGCTCTTCTCCCAGAGTCAGAAAACTCCCCCTCCTTACTAGGTCATGCCCACAGAGTCAGGAAATGCCCTTTGAGGCAAGAGATGCCTACAGTGGCATGAAGCACCCCCAGAAGCAATAGATGCCCCCAGAGGCAAGAAATGCCCTTTTGCCTGCTAGGCCTTGCCCTTTGAGGTAGGAAACACCCCCCTCAGACCTCCTCTTGGCATCACACTGGTTCTTGCTGCTCTATTTTTGTTCCTATTTTGTTCCTCCATGTCTTATGCCAGTTCTTTTGAAAATGCCTGTATGATATAGGTTTCTGTTCACCCCACACTCCTGATACTATGGCCATTAGATAAAAAGAAAGGGGGAGATGTTGGGTAGTATACCAGCTCCCCTGGCTTAAAACTCCTGCTTAACTAAGCACTGGCATACCTGCATGGCATTGGTTTGATCCCACTCAAAGCTGTGGTCTATTTACATAAATGACTGTTAACTAAGCACCACCCTCCCTCCAGGGCATTGGTGGTTCAGTGGTAGAATTCTCACCTGCTCCGCCTTCTCTCTTTGTCACACCCTGATTTTCACCAATCTCTTTTTGCTCCACCTTCTCTACATCACATCCTGTTTACACCCTACTTGGCAAGTATATATAAGGACAGCATTGTGAGTTTTAGTTTAGTTTTAGCTTAGCTTGGCTTAGATTGTGCTGCGTTCTGCATGAATAAAGAGATACTGTGTACAGCTCAGCAATGAGTCCCTGGTCATCTCTTTCTCCCATCAGTGAAGCTCAGCCCGGCAACACATCATCAAAAGCAAGACCAAAAACCACATGGTCATATCAATAGATGCAGAGAAAGCCTTTGACAAAATACAATATCCCTTTATGATCAAAATACTACGCCAAATGAGAATAGATGGAAAATTCATGAAGATAGTGGAGTCTATATATAGCAAACCTATAATCAACATCATGCTCAATGGTGAAAAACTGGAAGCATTTCCCCTCAAATCAGGTACTAGACAGGGCTGCCCACTATCACCATTATTATTCAACATAGTGTTTGAATTTCTTGCCATAGCAATGAGGCAGCTACATGAGAAGAATCAGACTCTCCTTATTTGTAAATGACATGATAGTATACATAGAAAAATCTAAGGAATTCAGCAAGAAGTTTTTGGAAATCATCAGGCAATACAGTAAGATGTCAGGCTACAAAATTAACATTCAAAAGTCAGTGGCATTCCTCTATGCAAACACTAATGTAGAAGAAGTTGAAATTCAAAAATCAGTTCCTTTTACTACAGCAACAAAAACAATAAAATATCTAGGGATAAACCTAACCAAAGAATTGAAAGACTTATATACTGAAAATTATGAGTCACTACTCAAGGAAACTGAAAAAGACACAAAGAAGTGGAAAGATATTCCATGTTCATGGGTTGTAAGGATTAACATCATTAAAATGAATATACTACCCAGAGCCATCTACAAATTTAATGATATCCCCATTAAAATACCAACCACATTTTTAGGAGAATAGAACAAATGCTAGAAATGTTTACTTGTAACCAGAAAAGATCTAGAATTGCCAAAATTGTCTTGAGAAGAAAGAACAGAACTGGAGGCATCACACTCTTAGATCTCAAATTATATTATAGGGCCATTGTCATCAAAACTGCTTGGTACTGGAACGTGATTAGACACACTGACCAGTGGAATAGAATTGAGAACCCAGAAGTCAGCCCCCCACCTATGGACCTATGATCTTTGACAAAGGTGCCCCAACTATTAAATGGGAAAAGCAGAGTCTCTTCAACAAATGGTATTGGAAAAAATGGGTTGAAACATGCAGAAGAATGAAACTGAACCACTAGATTTCACCAGATACAAAATACACATTCCAAATGGATCAAGGACTTCGATGTTAGACCACAAAATATCAGATACTTGAGGAAAAATATTGGCAGAACTCTTTTCCGCATCAATTTTAAAGACATCTTCAATGAAAGGAATCCAATTACAAAGAAGACTAAGGCAAGCATAAACCTCTGAGACTACATTAAATCAAAAAGCTTCTGTACAGCAAAAAACCAAACCAAAACAAACAAACAAACAAACAACAACAACAAAAAAAAAACAGTACCCAAACCAAGAGACCCCTCACAGAATGGGAGAAGATCTTTACATGTCATAGATCAGACAAGAAGCTAATAACCAAATATTTGGTGCTTCCTTCTTTACTCATTTAGTTAATGAATAAGAAGTTTGTTAAACTAGTATTAACATGGACTTATATTTAAATAGTATTTTATGTCACATAGTTTACATTGATTCCTTCATATGAAAAAGTGGGAAGTCAGTTATTATCTCCCGTTTTACAATTTTTACAACTATATTCTTTTCAAAAATCCTGTAACCTTTCATATTAATTGCTTTTGTTTCCCATTTACAACACCACCCATTTTATAATGTCATTGCACTTAATCCTTACTTCACTATTTTTCTTAAATTTTAATTATTTTAACTATATTTATTAGACTCATGGCACAGTTAGAGTCACTTGTTTTTCACATCAGGAATGGTTGTACTGCTTTCCTTTGGTTTATATAGAAACCATGCATAGTTTGGGAACCATATTATGATTCCTTTCCTTTGAAAGTTTGTAGACATTGTGTGCTAACTTATTTTTTTAAAAATATTTATTTATTTATTCCCTTTTGTTACCCTAGTTGTTTTATTGTTGTAGTCATTGTTGAATAGGACAGAGAGAAATGAAGAGGGGAGGGGAAGACAGAGAGGGGGAGATAAAGATAGACACCTGCAGACCTGCTTCACCACATGTGTAGGTGGGGAGCCTGGGGCTCAAACCCGGATCCTTACGCAGGTCCTTGTGCTTTGCACAACCTGAGCTTAACCCAATGAGCTACTGCCCAGTTCCCTGTATGCTAACTTCTAATGCTGATTGTCCCTTTAGAAAACTCTCAGACTGGTTCTGTTGCCCCCAACTTAGAGCATTTGATTTTTTTTTTTTTTTTGTCTAGCTAGTAGCAACAAAATTATCTCTGACATTCAGTACTTCAGTATGGGTAGGTTATTGTACTGGCCATTTTTGTCCAGTTTTTCTAGTATATGATTTGATATTTTAAAACTCCTACTATTCCCCACCCCTGGCAATAAAATGATTGAAATGTGTTACTGGATTAGTCAAGTATCTCAGAAAAATTTCCCTGAAGTATTTGACAAAATTGTATCTATTTTTTTTTAACCTGTGATAAAGACTATCTTGGTCTATCATTACTCTGTGCCTATTTTCTTCTTACTAATTATTGAAATTATTTGTTATTAATTTATAAAATAAAGACCATAAGACAAGAGAGGCACAATTCCATAAAGTTCCCACTATCAGAATTCTACATCTCACCTCTTCCCCAAAAGCTTCCTATTTTTTATCCCTTTGGGAGCATGGGCCCTGGATCATTATGGGGTACAGAAGGTGGAAGGTCTGGATTTTGTAAATGCTTCTCCACTGAACATGGGTATTGGCAGGTCTATCCATACTCCCAGCCTGTCTCTGTCTTTCTCTAGTGGGGAAGAACTCTAGAGAGGTAGGGCTCCAGGGTACATTGGTGAGGTCCTTCTGTCCAGGGAAATCATGTTGGCGTCATGGTAACATCTGCAACTTGGTGGCTGAGAAAGCATTAAGATATAAAGCAAAAAAAGTTGTTTAATAATAATAAGGAATGTAAAGGTAAGAATATAGCAGATTAGTTTTGAGATCTCCATTTTGGAAAAAGCAAGTAGGTCTATTTTATTTATTTATTTATTTATTTATTTATTTATTTATTTAAGAAAGGAGATATTAACAAAACTGTAGGATAGGAGGCTTACAACTCCACACAATTCCCACCACCTGATCTCCATATCCCATCCCCTCCCCGATAGCTTTCCCATTCTCTGTCTCTCTGGGAGTATGGACCCAGGGTCATTGTGGGATGCAAAAGGTGGAAGGTCTGGCTTCTGTAATTGCTTCCACGCTGAACATGGGTGTTGACTGGTCGGTCCATACTTCCAGTCTGCCTTTCTCTTTCCCTAGTAGGGTGGGTCTCTGGGGAAGCAGGGCTCTAGGACACATTGGTGGGGTCTTCAGTCCAGGGAAGTCTGGCCGGCATCATGCTGGCATCTGGAACCTTGTGGCTGAAAAGAGTTAACATACAAAGCCAAACAAATTGTTGAACAATCATGGATCTAAAGGCTGGAATAGTGCAGATGAAGTGTTGGGGGTACTCACTGCAAACTCTTGTGTACTTTTGCTTTCAGGTATATATTTTGCCCTGGTTTATGGACACGTATGAAGATATGTTCTATCTCAGGGTACCTGATCTATATCTAGGTTTGGGGACTTTATTGGGGAGTGGACCACTAAGGGGCCCATGACTTTATGCATTTTTTACATTCATTTTAATTGTCTCAAAATTTCACAGCTAATAATTTACTTTTCATTTGGTTATGTTATAATTTAACTAATTAGTAGTTCTATAATTATAGAGTTTGAAACTATTGAGCCTATAATTCTTTACTTCAGTCTGTTGCTACTTTTTCTTTAAAGGTAATTTATTTAACTGATGAGATTACTAAATTAATTTTCAGGGTTAATGTTAATACCACTTAATAGAGAGTTTATTTTGGTCTCCGGTTAATGCTTTATTCTCTATTGTATTTCTTGCATCTTCCTTGATATATTGAAAGTATTCAAGGTTTTTATTGTTTATATATGACAGATGCCTATTTTGATAGAAACCAAGTAACTTAAAAGCTGTAAATATCTAAATCTGAGCTAATAAATGTATGACAATGTTCCCTATTTTGAATGTAAAGCTTAGTTGAGTTTGTACAGTTTTAAACTCATGAGGGTGTGAGTATGAGAAAGATGTTTCTGTTCTTTTGCTTGAGATTCTATTAAATATACTATAAAAAGTTTCACTTATCTTTGACATTTATTCTACCCCAGTGGGGAATACTCACAACTTCTAATCATGAGTCAGCTGAGTTGGAAGTCATAGAATTTTTATTCTGTCAGAATGTGTTAACCTCTCTTCCTCAATTCTCACATGTTAATTATCTTGCCCCACAGCTATTTTTTTCACTCCAGATTTGAAGATGTTCTTGAATTTCAGAGTTTTTTTTAACTTGCTGCAATTCTTTCTGAGAAGTGAGAACAGAATTAGGAGGTAATATAATATTGGATTTATTGTACCAGATCACTCTGCTTTTTCTGGAGCTTGACTCATGTATTTGTAATATTCTCTTTGTATACAAAAGAACAATTTTTAATTAAAAAATATCTTTATTTATTTGTTGGATAGAGGCAGCCAGGAATTGAGAGGAAGGAGAGAAAGGGGGAGAGAGAGAGAGAGAGGGAAAGAGAGAAAGAAGAAGGAGGAGGAGGAGGAAGAGGAGGAGGAAAGAGAAGAGAGACCTGCAGCACTGCTTCACCACTCATGAAGATTTCCCCCTACAAGTGGGGACTGGGGACTTGAACCCTGGTCTTTGGGCATTGTAACGCGTGCACTCAACCAGGTGTACCAGCACCTGGCCCCAGAACAACTTTTTTAAAAAGTGATTGGAAGGGGCTTAAAGGATCATATCAAGTAAGATAAGCCAGAAATAGAAGGATGAGTATGGGATGAAGTCACTCGCAGACAGAAGTTAAGAAATAAGAATAGAAAGGGGAGCACAAAATAGCCCTTGGACTGTGTTCTGTGTACTGAACCAAGGTAAAGGATTCTGGAGGAGTGGGTTTGTTCAGGTCCTGGTGCATGTTGTTGAAGGTGGGCTTAGCCAGGGGGTGAGAGAGCTTTCAGAAAACAGAAATTTTATACATACAACAACTGTATTTACTGTAAGCCGTTAACGCCTCAGTAATAATAGTGATTGAGAATATTTAGTTTTAGTTTGTTATTATTTCTGTTATATTCTGAGTGCTAATTATCCTTCTATATCCTAAGGCTAGTTTTGTCATTTTGGGAGCTTCACTACTCCAGTCCTCTTTGTTCATAGAGAAAGAGAAAGAGAGAGAAAAGTAGCAATACACCAAGACAGCTTCCCCTAGCTTGGTCATGGTTAGACTGAATCTGAAATCCAATGCAAGCTAAAGCATCCACATAAACCGTCAGGCCGACGTATTGTGGAATTAACTGTTTTACAAGTAAGCAAAGAGGTATAGTTCTACCTCTTCATCAGATATGTGTTGACAAGTCACAGTCACCATTAAAGCTCTATCTCTCTACCTCAGAGCTTAGAACTCCTTCTGCACCATCCCTTAATCGCCATTAGTAACCTTAGACAGACCAGCAAGATGGACTATTGTTAGAACACAGCCTCAGGCTGAATCTAGGGCTTCACAGTTACAAAGTCTGCACTGTACCTACTAAGTCTTGTTCTCAGCTGCTACAAGGGGGTTTTAAATATATGTCTATAATAGCAGTGTCTTTGAAACTTAGTGTGTTTCTTATGAGTGGAGAAGTGTTCAGATTCCTTTGTGATTCTACATTGTAATAAGTAAAGTTTACCTTGGCATGTTTATGTGCATATGGAGGGGTGCACAGTGCTAAATATGTATGTATTGCTTGGCTAATCTGTACTGATGAAGACATATATAGAGACAGTGTCTGTGTAAGGAAGAATATGCATTCATTGGGGGTATGTGTGCATATACGTATGTGAAGTTAAGCATGTTTAAGCAAAACAGGAATGTGCAATTTTAAGTTTCTGATCTGGACAAAATCAGTAATAATTTAGAGATTATGATTATGATTATGTAGATAATAAGTGAGCAGGCCATAGTATCAGGAATGCAGGGTGCTTTGTGAAGCAGGGAGTCTGATAAGACTGGCAAGGCTTTGGGGTTACTCCTTTCCCTCCTTGCTCAACCTCTCCATAGAGAGAGAGAGACTGGCAGGGTAGATGCACTCCTCAGGTCAAACCCTGCCAGGCTCTACCACATCCTTACAATCTCCCAACATTTCAATATATAGAGAATTTCTTAGGCTAGAAATAACTTTGACACCTTTATCAATGTTAATATTAATTCTGTAGGTAATTGTGGTTGTGAGAATATGCTTGCAACTCTACTAGCAGTATTCACCTGTAATAATATCTATGGAAATTCTTAAATTTTACTACTATCTCTATTAAATATATTATTATAATTTAATGGCTAGCTAAAGTGTCAGGCTCTTTACTTTTCATACTGTAATGGCACTGAGTTTCACCAACATAGCGATTCACTGCCAATTGTGTCTTAGTTTTATCAGGAAGAAACTACTAGGCAGGAACGATGTAGCTAATTGACCTTTTGATCACATTTCATACTTTGTGTGAAATAAAGATCCTCAGCAGATTTTTTCAAAATTTAAAAATATTAAATACAGTGGGTAATCTATCAGGATGAAAAGAATGTGTTAGAGGTTAACATAATTCATGTCAAAGCAAAGAAAAAAAATACTGACGCTGCATCTTAAAAGTCTATTCATGGGAATTCAGCAGTAATGCAGCAGGTTAAGCACAGGTGGCATGAAGTGCAAGGACTGGCATAAGGATCTGGTTCAAGCCTCCGGCTCCCCACCCGCAGGGGAGTCGCTTCACAGGTGGTGAAGCAGGTCTGCAGGTGTCTATCTTTCTCTCTCTATGTATATCTTCCCCTCCTCTCTCCATTTCTCTCTGTCCTGTCTAACAAAGACAACATCAATAACAACAACAATAATAACTACAACGACAATAAAAAACAGCAAGGGCAACAAAAGGGAAAATAAATGAAATAAAAAATTTTAAAAAATGTTTATTCACATAAATAAATAAGAGGTGTGAAATTTTCTATGTATAAATTATTATTGATTATGAAATGCTGTCTAAACAAACTTTATTAGGTAATATATCATTATATGTATATATATATATATATCTTACATCACACACACATGCACACACTCATATATATATATTCATATACATTATGAGAGAGAGAAAATATGAGTGATTTTAAATGAAGACTTCTATAATAGTGAAATACTGTTGAAGTAATCTTTCTCCAACTTCTCAATTTCTCTTTGTCTTTATAAAAAATACTGAATGTAAGTTATCAGTCACATCTGATGTTGTTAGAGCAACATCAAAAATAATATGTGACCAAAAATCTGGGATTTATTGGAAAGCCAATCAGACCCATATAGTTAGCAGTATCAATCTGTACTATATTTATCTTAATCATTTATTTATTTTATTAATAAGGTAGAGAACCAGAGCATTGCTCTGGTACATATGAGGCCAGGGACTGAACTCCTAACTTCAGCCTTTAGGTCCAAAGCTCTAGGTAGCCCTTATATCTCCTTCTGTGCCACAGTATAATGCTGGGAAATTGTGCAGATGCAGTCACAGCCACCATGTTGTCCCCTCAGGGTATTGCCAGTTCCCAGGAGAGTTGAAATGATATTCCCGAAGTGCCTTGTTCCACCATCTTGTCCCCTCAGGGTATTGCAAAAGTTGAAATGATATTCCTGGAGTGCCTATCCCGACCAATCCTGTCCTGACTTCCACTTCCAGTTTTTTATCCTATAAAGCCCACTGCTGCTGCAGGTCCACTCTTTTCTGGCCTGCTCTTCACTCTGGCACGGAAGGGTTGTTGGGCATAGTGGGAGGTGGCCATTTTTGCCAGCTCCATGTGGCCCGGACTGCTGTGCTCTCACCCAACTCTGAGGTGCCTGAGCAAATAAAGATTTGTGTTCCCTCTCTGCTCTGGATCTCCTCTCTCTCCTCTGTGTCACAGCCCGACAGTATAATGTAGTCTTGAAACATGGACTTAACTTGTCTAAGTTTTTGTTTACTCTCAGTATATGTACTTGAAGACCCATGTGTTTTCCATATAGAATATATATATGTCCTAGAGTTGGTGCACCTGACTGAGCACACATTACTGTGCTCAAGGACCCAGGTTCCAGCCCTTGCTCCCCAACTGTAGGGGGAAGGTTTGTGAGTGGTGAAGCAGTACTGCACATGTCTCCCTGTCTCTTTGCCTCTCTGTCTCCTCTTTCCTCTTGCTTTCTGGCTATCTCTACCCAATAAACAAAGATGACTTAAATAATAGCAGTAGGAGCACACATTGTATATGTTCATCACACACTGTGTCTGTCTGTACTTACTCAATTTCCTGTTCTCTTTTCCTTGTAGAAATCAGTACTGCCACTCATTTTGGGTGTCATCCTTGTGATTCATCCTTTGTCTTTAGTTCGTGCAGCTGCAAAATGTAGCATACTGGCCTAGACGTCCTTGAGTTCTCTTCCCGTCAGGGTGTTTAATCAGTCCATGGTGTCATCACTTCGGTGACATTTATTTTATTATTCATAAAATAACTGGTCTCTATATTTATATCTTGATGGAACTATTATTTTTGTTACAAGCACTAATGATCAGACAAAGTATGGCCTTCATTCATTTTTCTTGCCTGGTTACCCTGGTGACCAAAGTCATACATTTGTGGAAAATGAGGTCAGGGCACAGTACACATAATATTTTATTTCATTTCACATGTGCTGGGCAGAGTTAAGACTAAGTGGCATATTACTTTTCAGGATGAGCTGTGTCAGGCAAGGACATGTGCGAATAAAAGAAAAAAACAGAAGACAAGACTTTTATTACTTAAAATGTTATTTTGGGGTCATGCAAAATAGCTCACTTAACATAGTGAGCTTGTTTTCTCATTCAAATGGTCGAGGTTTGAGTATGACCTCCCCACACTGAGGGACAATTTGTTTTTTTTTTTTCTCTTTTCTCTTTTGTTTCTGTCCTTCTCTCTGAAAGAGCTGTTCTGGAACAGTGGTGTTCCAGTGATGACAAGCATTAAAAAAAGCTATTCTTAACTGTGTCCAGTGCCATTTTGCTAGGTAAAACATGGCCACATAATCCTTCTGAGCTGTGCCTCCAAATAAAAATGGCATTTAAAAATCCACATTTTACCAAAGAAAATCACTTGGCCCCAACTTAAAGTATTCCATTGATTATCTGTGCCCAGAGTTCATTCAGGTTGTCTGTTGTGACTGATCTGAATGGGGAGGTTAGTGATGTATGTTATTGCCAAAGCTTCTCCTAGGGTTCCTCAGCCTGTTCCAAATCAGTCTCTTTATATTGACAGTCCTTAAGGATACTGTCTATGAAAACAGCTTCTGTTTTGTTTTACATCAGTTCACTTTGGCATCAAAATAAAGGTAACATAAAAAAAAAAAAAAGAACAATTTGGAATTTTAGATTCTTGTATGGCAACAAAAATTCATAGACAAGTTCACTTACCTCATATTGAGAGTATCTGGATCCCAACTAAAAGATATCTAGAGAAAGAGACTTATAGTCTCTCCTCACGTGACTTATGAGGTAGCTGCTGCTGTCCCAGTACCCAGCCTATCTGAAGAAATGTATCTTAGACTTGATGGTGTCCAGGGGAGTTATCATGTTCTGTCTTTTCTCAGCTATTGGGGTATAATGAAAATTTGGTTGTGTGCTTAGTAAAAAGTAAATGTTTGTGGATCCCTAAATTTTTCAAAGTAAGAACATTTAATTTTACTTATTGGTCCCCCCTCCCCATGTTTTAGTGTGACAATTAACAACCACATATGAAAGAAAGAAAGAAAGAAAGAAAGAAAGAAAGAAAGAAAGAAAGAAAGAAAGAAAGAAAGAAAAAGAAAGTCTCTTGGATCACCACATAAAATTTCAATATAAATTAAGATCAATATGGATCCCTTTAAGAGGAAGGACTTTGGGTCTGCAAAAATAGCTCAGTTGAGTAGTACGCTGAATGAATGCTCAGTGTGTGTGCCACAGTTTCAGTTCTAGCCCCTACCCAATAGGGAGGAAGCTTCAGCACTACCATTCTTTCCAGGACTGTACAACCACTTTCATATTTTATTTTGTTTTGTTTCAATTTTAGATAATTTTGCAACTTATGGGCATTTTGATTCCTGTAAATGAGAGGTACACACACCATTATATATCACATAGGGATCATTCAATATATGCTTTTCATTATTATTATTATTTATTTTTTTTTTACCAGAGCACTGTTTAGCTCTGGCTTATGGAGGTGCAGGGGATTGAACCTGGGACTTTGGAGCCTCAGGCATGAGAGTCTCTTTGCATAACCATTATGATATTTAACCCTGCCCTTATTGTTTTTTTTTTTATTTAAAAAAGGATAAATTAACAAAACCATAGGGTAGGAGGGGTACAATTCCACACAATTCCCACCACCCAGTCTCCATATCCCACCCCCTCCCCTGATAGCTTTCCCACTCTCTATCCCTCTGGGAGCAGGGACCCAGGGTCATTGTGGGTTGTACAAGGTGGAAGGTCTGGCTTCTGTAATTGCTTCCCAGCTGAACATGGGTGTTGACTGGTCGGTCCATATTCCCAGTCTTTGTCTCTCTTTCCCTTATTGTTTGTTTTTTCTAAGTGAGGGCACTGCTCTATCCTCTGGCTTATGGTGGGATTGGGGATTGAGCCTGGGACTTCTGAGCCTCAGGCATTAATGTCTATTTGCAAAATTATTATGCTATTTCCTTACCCTAATACATGCTTTTAAACAGAGCACAGAACTATAATCTTATTGATTAAAATAAACATATATGTTACACACACACATATATATGCGTGTGTGTGTGTGTGTGTGTGTGTAATTTGTATCCCTAAAAGTGGCCTATTTATAGAAAGCATATCGCCTGCAGTACAAGCTAAAATCCCCATTCCCAGCCACTCATACTGAAAATATTCTTTCTCATACATTGTTGATCATCATGTTGACAACATTTGGAACATATTAGATAAAATGAATCTGTTGTCTTTGGAAACTAAATGAAAATGGTGATTAGGTATATAATAATTTTAAAGGTTTCAATAAGCCCAGAAGGCAATTTAATAAGATGCAATTGTTTTCTGCCAGACATTCTGTGTTGAAAATCAGGACTCTGCTCCCAACAGAGAGAAAGGAATGAAACGCAGTTGATTTAAAGACTATGTACTGGAAATTGTTTTTTCCTCTCACTGACTATCCTGCAGACTTCAGGAAAAAAAAAATAATTAAAACTAAAAAGTACAATATTGCAAATTTAGCAGAATGCAGACACTTTTAAGAACAGGACTCAGGAGGCTAATAAAAAGATTGCCAATGTATCATGCTTTACTCACAGGTGCAAACATCCTTCAGTTTAAGATTATTAGATGTTACCATATGATGTTTGCTTGACAGTTTAAGAGGAGGAGGAGGAAGAGGAGGAGGAGGAGGAGGAGGAGGAGGAGGAGGAGGAACAGGAGGAGGAGCTTACGCTAGTGTTTTTAGAGCAAACATTTAAAAATAATTATACACATAGTTTCCCTCTGGCTAGTGGACTCCAGAGAGAATGCAGCACTTACTCACCTACTAGATGCTTTTTCTCAGAGACCATGTGAGCCTAGTCAACGACACTGTTAACATAGACATCATTCTCCTGCTTGAGAAGCCACTGCCATACAGAGGTGAACTACCCATCTGGCTGTCTGCTACCATAAGATATTTCCTGGCTTCTGTTTACTACAACACATGTATCCCCATATGTGTGTTTGGAATCAGGCTCCCTACTTAACCAGCACTCCAGCCAGAGTTGTCTTCATGTATGTTGAATAGGAAAAATCAGCAAACTTCATCTCAGATACAGCTCTTTGTGCATCCCAGCTGTTATAGAAAGTATTATATTCAAAATCCTGAGACTGATAAAATCCTAAAACTAGAGCTTCCATAAAAATCTAAGTACAGGTTTTTTAAAAAAAATCTCACTTAGATATTCACTCCCTGCTAGAAACTAAGTGTGCCATGTACTTGCTTCACATTTACTTTCCTTGGTATGGTTGTCATTATTTTATTTTATTCTTTATGAATTAGCAAGAGGAGAAAATGAGAGCTTTTTGATGTCACACTCTTAATTTATTTTTTTCCCTCTAGGGTTATCACTGGGGCTCCGTGCTAGCACTACTGATCCTGGTGGCCATTTTTTAATTTCATTTATTTATTTTTTTATTTATAAGACAGGGAGAAATTGAGAGGAGAGGGGGAGATAGAGAGGGAGAGAGAAAGATAGAGACTTGCACATGTGCTTCTCTGCTTGCAAAGAATCCCCCTTGCAGGTGGGTATCTGAGGGCTGATACAGAGCAGCCCTGAGCAGGCCCTTATGCACAGTGCTGTGTGTGCTTAACTGTGTGGGTTCAACACCCAATCTTCTCACTTTTAGTTTCTCTCTCTCTCTCTCTCTCTCTCTCTCTCTGTCTCCTTTGAGGCAGAAAAGAACGAAAGATCCCATCACCGTGAAAGTTGATTCAGTGCCCTGGGGGCTGAGTTTGAGCTGGGTTAGGCACATGTTAAATTAACATACTTATAATCCATTCTTAAAGTTGTGGTGTGGGTTTTTTTTTTGGTGGGGAAAGGTATATAGTAGACACCTATCTGATTTCTATCTTCTTCACAATTATGAATGGACTCCCTATACCTGTATGTACACACAGTTTAACTTTCTCTTTCTTTCTTTCTTTCTTTCTTTCTTTCTTTCTTTCTTTTCTTTTTTTGCCTCCAGGGTTATTGTTGGGGCTGGGTGCCTGCACTATGAATCCACTGCTCCTGGAAGCTATTTCTTTTTCTTTTTTTTAAGCTTTATTGTGGTTATTACTATTGTTGTTATCAATGTCATTGTTGTTGGATAGGACAGAGAGAAATGGAGAGAGAGGGGAAGACAGAGAGGGAGAGAGAAAGACAGACACCTGCAGACCTGCTTCACCACTCATGAAGTGACCCCTTGTGCTTTGTACTATTTGTGTTTAAGCTACTGCATTACTGCCTGGCCCCCACATTTTAACTTTGTAACAACTCTTTATAATTCATAAGCAAGCAATACTTTTATATGGGAACAAGGAACACTTTAAATGATACAAGATCTCTTGAATTTTATGATGATATCCTTGGAAAATTTTCCAAGCCATTTAGACAAAAGATGTAGTGAATATCCTAGGAAATAGTCTGGTGGGGCAGACAGTAGATTGTACACATTACCAGGAGTAATGACTTGGGTTTAAGCCCCTACCCCCTACCTACAGGGTGTGTGTGTGTGTGTGTGTGTGTGTGTGTGTGTGTGTGTGTGTGTGTGTGTGTGTGTGTGTGTATGTGTGTGTGTGTTTCAACAAATGATGGACAAGTGCTGCAGGGATCTCTCCTTTCCCTTTCTTTCTGTCTCTCACCATCTATCAAACAAAAAGAAGGGGGGTGAGGGGGAGAGAGATAGAGAGGGTAGACCTGAGCAAACAGGTACCAAACTATAGCAATAATCCTCATGGGAAAAGAAAAAATATATCCGAGGAATTCTGAGGACAATAAAGAATTAATGATAATATGCTTTCATAGAACAAATTTGCCAAGATGGAAACAGTTTGTATCATTGAAATTAAATCACTTTGTGGGTTGGGCGGTGGAAAATCTAGTTAAGTGAACATACTATGAAGCATTAGGATCTGGGTTTGAGCCTCCATCTCCCCATCTGCAGGGGGTTTGCTTCACAAATGATGAGGTAAGGCTGCAGGTGTCTGTCTGGCACTATCCTCTCTATGACCTCCCCCTCCCCTCTCGAGCCCCAGTGATAGCCCTGGAGGCAAAAAAAAAGAAATAAAAATAAATTAAATCCCTTTGCTTTGTTTTATATGACATAACTCTGGAAATGTAGGAATGAGGTACCACATAGAGCATTCATAAAAGTTCTTACAGAAACCTAAATCTAAACCATAACTCAAGTATAGTTCCAAGGAATTTAAAATTTTTTTTCTGAGTCAGAAGTATATCAATTTAAAAATTATGTATATGGAGAAACAAAATTCTGCTGCATAAAAAGAGACTAGCAAAGTCTGGTAGAAACTTTGTTATCATGTAACTGAATTATCACTGGCAAGATAGCAGCAGGATATTGTAGCCATTAGTAGCTTCTGTGTTAAGATCTGAGAAAACTATATTCAAGTCTTGTACTTTCTACCTATGATAATTAAGCCCTTTATACTTCATTTAATTTAACTTGAAAAGTGCACATAAAAGGCATTCATTTCACAGTCATTGTGGGTAGTAGGTACAAAACAGCTATGAAGTGTTTATAAGAAAACTGGGAATGTTACCAACTTTATTGCCTGTGGGATTATATAAACATGCAATGTCATTTCCTAAGCTACAAAATAAAAATAATAATGTCATATTTCCTTTTTTTTTTAGTTTCCGTTATTTATTTATTTGTTCCCTTTTGTTGTCCTTGCTGTTTTACTGTTGTAGTTATTATTATTGTTGTCATTGGTGTCCTCTTTGTTGGATAGAACAGAGAGAAATGCAAAGAGGAGGGGAAGACAGAGAGGGGGAGAGAAAGACACCTGCAGACCTACTTCACCACCTGTGAAGCGACTCCCCTGCAGGCGGGGATCTGGGCGCTCGATCTGGGATCCTTAGGCCTGTCCTTGAGCTTTGCACCTGTGCTTAACCCACTGCGCTACCGCCCGACTCCCTCTAGTTTTTGTTTTATTAGCAATTTAGTATTGTTTTACAAAATTATGAGACAACAGGTTTATAATTCTGACCCATGCCCATCACCAGAGTTCTATATTCCTTCTATTGGAAGCTGCAGCAGTTCTCCCAAGGTTGAAGATATGGGTTAACCATTATTTCTACAATTATCTATGTATATTTGTATGTATTTTCCCATTTTTCCATACTCCCATCTTCTCTTTCTTTTGAAGTTACACCTTCACCTGTTAATACTTCTAAATGACTTTTGTTTTTTTTCTCTCTGGGTCCTGATGAAGTTGGAGGTCAGAGCCCTCCTCCAGTCATTACCTCCCTATCATCCTTCTGATCCCCATTGGTAATATGGATTTAAATTCTTTTTTGTGGTGCAGAAGTTGGGCACTCTGACTTCTGTAATGGCTTCACCAATGGCCGTGGGTGTTAGCAGGTTAATCCAAACACCCAGCTTGTGTCTCTCTTTTCCTAGTGGGATAGAGCTCTGGAGAGGTGAGGCTATGGACTCATTGGCTAGGTAGTCTGTCCAGGGAAGTCAGGATGGAATCATAGTTGCAATTACAGTTTGGTGGTTAAAAGTCAATAAGATATAAAGCAGGGCAATACATTTAATAAAGAGGAGCCAACAAGTAGGAATAGAGAAGCTAAGAAGACATATCTTGGGAGTCGGGCAGTAGGGGCTTAAGCACAGGTGGTGCAAAGTGCAAGGACCGGCTAAAGGATCCCGGTTCGAGCCCCCTGCTCCCCACCAGCAGAGGAGTCACTTCACAAACAGTGAAGCAGGTCTGCAGGTGTCTGTCTTTCTCTCCCCCCTCTGTCTTCCCCTCCTCTCTACATTTCTCTCTGTTCTATCCAACAATGACGACATCAATAACAACAACAATAATAATTACAACAACAATGAAAAACAACAAGGGCAACAAAAGGGAATAAGTAAACAAACAAACAAACAAACAAAAAGAATACTTATCTTAGGGTGAAAAGAAGTGAGGGGGAGTTGGGCAGTAGCATCGAGTTAAGTCCACATGGCCCAAAGCGCAAGGACCAGAGTAAGGATCCCAGTTCGAGCCCCCTGGCCCCCCACCTGCAGGGGAGTAGCTTCACAAGAGGTGAAGCAGGTCTGCAGTTGTCTATCTTTCTCTCCCCCTCTGTCTTCCTCTCCTCTCTCCATTTCTCTCTGTCCTATCTAACAACCATGACAACAACAACAATAATAACTACAACAATAAAACAAGGTCAACAAAAGAGAATAAATAAATAAAATATTGAAAAAGAAAGGAGTGAGGAAGTCTATTTTAAGTATGCTCCCAAGGCCCTATGCATGTTTTTTGTACTTTTTGCTTGAGTTTGATAACTAACATGGAACTGGACAAACATTTTGTCTGTGGAGATGGTGCCACAGTTGAGAATAGTGTTAGAAAGTTGGGCTAGAGAAGAGAGTAGCTCCCAATCAAAGGGAAATGATAAGTAAAATTAACTGTTTACCCCATCAACCTAACCCAGGGCTCTTATAACACAGGAGCCTGTGTAAACTCTGAGTCACTGACAGTCTGAGTTGGCAGTTAATAGTCACAGCTGGGAACATTCTAGGCTCCACTCAGTTCAGGACCAGTCTTCCTGGAGTGACAGAGTAAGCTAACCCAGCTTCCCTTTGGAGAGTGGGGCAATCCTCACCATGGCTACTTTATAGAAAGGGCAAGCTCCTGGGCTGATAATGCCATCTTTCCATAGGAATGTTTCGTAAATGCCATCTTTCCATAGGAATGTTTCATAAAGCTACCCAGCTTGAACTTCCAATCTTCCTACTGCCATACCAAACCATACTATATTATATTTTGAGACATTTTTCTTTATATTTATTTATTTTCCCTTTTTGTTGCCATTGTTTTTATTGTTGTGGTTATTATTGTTATTGTTATTGTTATTGATGTCATCATTGTTGAATAGGACAGAGAGAAATGGAGAGGGAGGGGAAGACAGAGAGGGGAAGAGAAAGACACCTACAGACCTGCTTCACTGCCTGTGAAGCGACTCCCCTGCAGGTGGGGAGCCGGGGTTTGGCTCGAACAGGGATACTTACTCTGGTCCTTGTGCTTTGCACCACCTGCATTTAACTCACTGCACTACTGCCAGACTCTCATTTTGAGACTTTTTAATTTAATCATCATGGTTATGTTTGTGCTTAGTGTCTGCACCACACCACTGTTTCCTGCAGCATTTTTTTTCTTTTTTCTTTCTTTTTCTGTGTTGATGACAAGTGATAGACCAAGAGAGAGAGGGAGAGAGACACCTGTAGCTCTTTTCAACTACGTTTGAAGCTTCCTCCTGAGGATGAGAACCAGAGGCTGGAGCCCCAGTTGTCCTGCTCGGGATACAGTCTACATGGCACACATGGCACACGTAGCAACACATGACTTTAGTGGCTGTGCCAGCACTCAGCCTCGAAATGTTGACTGTCAGAGTGTTGCCTGCTTTCCAGTATGATTTTCCTTATTGTTTTTTTTTTTTATGATTAGTGAGTTTCTTTTGAAAGATCTCAAATCTGTTTAATTTACTTATTTAGTTTTTATTACCACGAGGTTTATAGACAGTTACCTTGCCTGCATGACTAAAGTCATCCTTCCTGGTGTCTATTTTTTCCTTCTTTTCCCTCTCTTTTATTTGATAGGGTAGAGAGAACTTGAGAAGGGAGGAGAATATAGAGAGGATGAGTAGAAGGCACATGCTGACCATTCCTGAATCTTTCTTACTAGAAATGGGGGCTACGGGGGGGGGGCATGAACCCAGGTCCTGAAGTATGGGAACTTGGGAACTCCTAAGCAGGAATGCCATTCTCCACCCACCCTGATTTCTTAATTTTAAAATATGTCCTCAAGTGAGACTGGCAGCAAAACAAATGCCAGTGCTCTCTGAGAAGTAATTTTTCTGTTTACATCACTGAGTGAATCCAGTCATTATCAAGAACATGGTGAGTGGAAAACAGAACTTGGGCAAAGACAACCAGATGAGACACATAGTGAGAGCACACGTCACATAATCTATCTGCATACTCTAATTTGGGATTCCACATAACATGGTAGCTGTAAAAAAATGTAGGTGGTATTTCTGAGTTCTGCATAAGTATCTCCAAAGGACTAGATAAAGGTTGTATGATCTTTTATCATCTGCTTTCAGAAACTATATGTTGACACTTCCATGGAGACTAAGTAAACAGTTATAGATCAGGGAGTGAATCCTAGACTCTGCCCCTTTGTGGGAGAAGTGTGAAAATAAGAGCATGTATGGTGACAATTATTAATGTGGCTGACTCTGGAAAGTGTGATTTGACATGCTTAGTAATCATTAACATTATTTGGATGCACGCTTGTAGCTAGTCAATAAACGTGATTTTCTTCTTAATTTTTTAAAAATTTTTTTAATATTTATTTGTTTATTCCCTTGTGTTGCCCTAGTTGTTTTAATGTTGTAGTTATTGTTGTTGTTGTAATTGATGTTGTCGTTGTTAGATAGGACAGAGAGAAATGGAGAGAGGAGGGGAAGACAGAGAGGGGGAGAGAAAGACAGACACCTGCAGACCTGCTTCACCGCCGCCTGTGAAGTGACTACCCTGCAGGTGGGGAGCCGGGGATGCGAACTGGGACCCTTCCATCTGTCCTTGTCTCTTTGTGACACCTGCGCTTAACCCACTGGGTACCGCCCGACTCCCTGTGATTTTCTTCTTAAATGAAGGTCTCTTCATATTAAAATAGTCTATTCTGGAAGGACATTTTTCACATTCACATTTTAACATGCTAAAATTTAGCAAATTAATGCATTGTAGTTGATATTTATATTAAATTGCTTAAAACCATCTAAACCACATTGTGAGATTAACTGATAAAATTGGAGAACAGGAAAAGTAGAACTGTGGATGTGCACTATAATGTTGACACATCAAGTTCTGGAGTAAGGCATATGTATTAAACAATATTATAAAGAAATAGGAGGAGAAAATATTCTCCCTCCCATTAAAGAATTTAATATAATTTGAAGTATTTGATTATTACACACACATTATTGCATTTCAAGGGAGAATGAAATATGTTTGTAAGCACTCAGGCTTCACAGCACAAGGTTGACTTTGTCAGACAGGTATAGAAATGGAGAAATGGAGAGAGGGGAATATATCACACCATTGAAGCTTCTTCCAGTGCAAATGGGCCAGGATCAATTATGGGTCACATGTATGTTAAAGCATGTTTAGTATGCAAACGAGCTGTTTCACTGACAGTAAATGTATGTTTTTAACATACAGGTGTCTATCAGGTGGATTAGAATATTAGTAGTGTGGTGGAACAGGCGAGCAAAATGAGAAGATCTTGGAGTTATGCTATCAGTGTGTATTTTATTACTCTTAGTAAGTAGCATTTCAAGGATGCAGATAGGATGAGGAACGTGTTTTATAAGGTCACTGTGAGATACTGATAGATGTACATATTTCACAGTAACCCCAAAGGCATATAATTTATGAAAGGTAGATCCAATGCAAATGAATTCATTTGAATTACCATAAGTTTCTCATTTAGGAGTCTTACATTTATAAATTTCTAGTAGAATTATCTCAGTGGAAAATGATCATGGCTGGGATGCTGAAATTATGTTGTAGGCCATAGGATTTATCTTTCTATTTTTGATAAATGAATATTCATTTAAGATTTCTTTAACATTAAGACAGTGGATAGAGATTATTAAGACTGTGAGTTTTAGAGACAGGTAGATTGATTAACTTGCTCTCTATTTTAGTAACTATATGATCAAATATGTCAACTTAGCATAGTTAAGATCCAATTTCCTTATTAATGAAATGACAATGATAATATTTATTTTACAAGATTCATGGCAATGGTTCTATTCAAGTCGTTCTATTATTTTTTTATTATAGCTTGAAGGTTATTCTTCAAGTACAGTATACCACTGATACGAATACATCCACATAGAAAGATTTTGTTACATTATAGCATTCGATATTTTCTTTTAGGAAATTTATTTTCATACATTGCAGATAGATCATTGTAAGCTTTTGTTGCTATTGCTTAGCCCACTAAATAGAGCTTCTGTGCAGAAGGCCTCACAAAGTCTTGTCTTAAGTTGAAGATTGTCATAAATGGTACTTCCTGTCCAGGATGTATAGAGCAAACAACTTATTTTAAACAATATTTAGAATACGTATTCTTTTGAAAGTACATATGTGAACATTCTTTGCATAGTTACTACTGGCCTTGCAATCAAAGGAGGATGTCGTATGATCAATAAGTCAGATTGATGTAATAAAATTGCTGTTTTTTTATCCTACTAGATAGGCAAACCATTTAGGGTCAGGAGTATCATTACTTATGAATCCATTCTGTATCTGTAGAAGACATTTTCTGTAGATCTTGGCTATGTCTTTTAATTCAATTATATTACAGCCTGGGTCTTACAGAATATCTGTATACTCTGTGGGGAAGTACTCAGATTTACTTACCAAATTTTGTACTTCATTAATTTCAGACTGATAAGAATTATTATTTTTTTCTTTCTTTTTTATTTATTCATTTATTTTTGCCTCCAAGGTTATTGATGGGGCTTGATGCGTGCACTATCAATCCATTGCTTCTGCCGCCATTTATTTTATTTTGTTTTTTGATAGCGGGGAGGAGAAGATAGAGGAGAAAGATAGATGCTTGTAGACCTGCTTCGATGCTCCTGAAGTGACCCCCATGCAGGTGGGGAGCCGGGGGCTGGAACCCAGATCTTTGTGCGGTCCTTGCTTTGTACTATGTGTGCTTACCCTGGTGAGCCACTATGCACAACCCCCCTCCAAGAATAATAAAAAATAAATCATTTGGTTTTTGTGTATTTTCAAAGGAATTGCTAAATTGATTTTATTAGATGAAAAGACGTATTTTCCTTTTCACAGAAATCAAAGGTCATAAATGTGCCTTACTTTCTCACTTCTCTGCTGAATGACATTTATATACATAAGCATGGCTTGTGTTTTGACACAGTGATTAATGTTAGCCTTTTGGCTCTGTGAAATGGCTGTTACCTAAATAAATAATAAAATTCCTCAAAATGCTTTTGATTTAATAATTGTGTCTTCCTTCGTTACTCAGCATTTTTGCTGTATTTTTAAAATATTTATTTATTCCCTTTTGCTGTCCTTTTTTATTGTTGTAGTTATTATTGTTGTCGTTGTTGTTGGATAGGACAGAGAGAAATGGAGAGAGGAGGCGAGACAGAGAGGGGGAGAGAAAGACACCTGCAGATCTGTTTCACCGCCGCCTGTGAAGAGAATCCCCTGCAGGTGGGGAGAGGGGGGCTCAAACCAGGATCCTTATGCCAGTCCTTGTGCTTTGCACCACCAGCGCTTAACCCGCTGTGCTACCACCCAACTCCCTTCACTCAGCATTTTGTAGGACCACAAATGATCCTTTAGAAGTTGTGAGTTGGGGAGTCGGGCTGTAGTGCAGTGAGTTAAGTGCAGGTGGCGCAAAGTGGAAGGAAAGGCCTAAAGATCCATGTGGAACCCCTGGATCCCCACCTGCAGGGGAGTCTCTTCACAGGCAGCGGTGAAGCAGGTCTGCAGGTGTCTGTCTTTCTCTCCCCCTCTCTGTTTTCCCCTCCTCTCTCCATTTCTCTCTGTCCTGTCTAACAACGATGACATTAATAACTACAATAATAATAACTACAACAATAAAAAACACAAGGGCAACAAAAGGGAAAATAAATAAATATAAAAAATTAAAAATCATTATAAAAAAGAAGTTGTGAGTTAATGAAAAATCGATCTAAGTTTAAATGTTAGTGCAGGTGTCTATATAATTGTGTCTATCAGCCATCTATCTACTTAACAATAGATATAAAATAAATAAGATTAAAAAATAAAGATAGCAAGAGAAAAAAGAGAAAGAAAAGGAGAAGAACAAGAAAAAGAGAAAAAAGTATTAAATGGCTTCAGGGAGCTGCGGATTCATAGTGCTTGTACCAAGCCCCCAGCAATAACCCTGGTGGCATAGAAATTTTTTTTTTTTTCCCAAGTGACAACACTTAAACTCATGAATATCGTTAGAGTAATGTAGATGTTAGAGAAATTGTACATATCCTTTGGAGTTTTCAATGAAGACTTCTGCTAAGCAGATGGCATATGGAATGAAACTTTACTCTAGAGAATAAAAACGTAGGAACTATTTGTTTATCTGCTTTACAGGGAACTTCACTTGTTGGAGGGAACAAAAACCCAGGGAGATGAGGCTTAGTACACTGAAAAGAATACCTTCGCAGGAGTCAGGCGGTGGCCAGCGGGTTAAGTGCACATGGTGCAAAACACAAGGACCAGCGCAAGGATGGGCGTAAGGATCCCAGTTCGAGCCCCCTGCTCCCCATCTGCAGGGGAGTCACTTCACAAACAGTGAAGCAGGTCTGCAGGTGTCTGTCTTTCTCTCCCCCTCTGTCTTCCCCTCCTCTCTCCATTTCTCTCTGTCCTATCCACCAACAAAGATGTTAATAACCATAACAATGTTAAAAACAACAAGGACAGCAAATGGGAAAAATAAATGAATAAATAAATAACAATAATATAAAAGAATACCTTCACAAGCATGTAAGTGTTTTCAAAGTTTAAAGAATTTTATCAAGGAGCTAGCCAATGGTGCACGTGGTTGAATGTATATGTTAATAATGCACAAGGGCCCTGGTTTAATCCTCCTGTCCCCACAGTTGTGTTATGGTTGTATTAAGTAGTTGTTATTAACAAAGCTCATAAGTTTTGTTATTCACACAGTAAGTTAAAAGTTGATAGTAAGGGGGTCAGGAGGTAGCACAGCAGGTTAAGTGTACATGGCAGGAAGTACAAGGACTGCTGTAAGAATCCCAGTTCAAGTCCTGCTGGGGAGGTCGCTTCACAGGCTGTGAAGCAGGTCTGCAGGTGTCTGTCTTCCTCTCCCCCTCACTGTCTTCCCCTCCTCTCTCCATTTCTCTCTGTCTTATCCACCGACTTTGACATCAACAACAGCAATAACAACAACAACAACAATAAAATAAGGGAAATAGGGAAAATAAAACAATTTTTAAAAGTTGATAGTAAATGGTTATATTAATTAGTTGTTAAATAAACTTAACAACAGTCAAAAAAAGTGCTGAAGTTGTATGTCTCTTTCCATATCTACCTCCACCATCCCTTTTGACTTCTCCCTGTGTCTACCAAGTAAATAAATGTTTAAAAATAAAGAAATCCATGGAAAGAAGAGGCACTAAAAAGGGACTAAAATACCAGGAGCCATGGGCACAGGAGAATACCAGGGGCGTGTGGTTTCTGGCTGTCCAAGAAAATACAGCCTACTGGCAGGAATTGCCATGGGTTCTGAAAGGGCATGAAAAGTGAAGTTTGGAGATTAAGTTTATCTGTGAGAAGCAGTTGGTCAACAGTGGAAAGCCACATTCATGTGACCACACTTTAAGTGAGAGGTAGAAAGAGCTACCGTATAGAAGTTTTCTATTTGAGTTTGATAGATAAGAGCAGTACCGACTCAAATAGAAAACTTTATTTTTTATTGTATCCCCTTTGTCTCATGAGAAATTAATAGGAGAGACCTGAAAGCAAAACTTCACAATTTCTCATTTTTGAATGTTTATTAGTGAGTTAGTAGTAGTTTACAAGATTATAATAAAGACATAATTCTACACCTTTTCAAACAATAATATTCTGTTCACCTGCCCCCTTCCAATAGTCAATAACAGTTCTCCTAAGGTCATAAATTAACTATATATGTCCAAATGCATGTGTTTCAATTCTCTGGATGTAGAATATAAAGTGAGGATATCTTCCACAAAACATGTCAGTTTGACTATGTTCATTTTTATATTGAATCTGGCACTAAAGAGACTTAAGTGATTGAAAAATGAACATTGCTTTATGAGCTTATACTATATTAAAGCTAATAGGCTGAAAGCAATAGTTTCCCTCTTAATTTACATGATAAAAACATATGTAAGTATTACCATCGTAAATGAGACTAAGTTACATTGGGGAATACTCTTTGTTCATTGTTAAAATGTGGATATTATTTGCAAGTCATTTAACACAGTATCAGAGACCGTAGCCTATATCTAAGATCTGTAACTTGTAGAAAATGTGCAAGCCAAAATGGAGTTGTGTCCCTTATGTTAATAAAGATCTAGGGTGAAGGGTAGATAGCATAATGGTTATGCAAAGAGATTCTCGTGCCTGAAGCTCCAAAGTCCCAGGTTCAATCCCCAGCGGTAACATAGGGAGTGTTGATTTAGTTGAGACCAGTAGAGACAGACAGAAGAGTAAGTGATCAGGAAAAGAATCAAGCTATACAAGCAAAGTTCTAGAGATTCCAGGACAAAGGAAAATATGGATATTAAAGAGAAGGAGAGAGGTTCCTTGTAGTCTTATAAAGGACTTAGAATGACAGTAATTACTACTATAACCAAGCTAGTTAGGAGTTTTTCTTTGATAACCCAATGGTTAGCACTAAACAGAATTGGGGACTAGATGGTGGCAGACCTAGTTGAGCTTACATGTTGTAATGCAAAGGAGTCCAGGTTCAAGCCCTTGGTCCCCACGTTCAGGAAGCTTCACGCATGCTGAAACAGTGCTACAAGTGTCTCTCTTTATTTCTCCATTTCTATTTCCCTTTTCCCTCCCAATTTCTTTCTGTCTCTGTCACATAAGTAACAGTACATGAAGCACTAGAAAACAATTAAGCACAATATAATTGACTTTAGCATGCATTATGCAATTTTAGGATATATCTTAGTAACAATGTTTTAGACATTGGTAGAATAAAATGATTTTAATCTGTGAGATTTTAGGTAATTAGGTATTAATTTTTTTAGACCTGATTAAGCAATTTAAGCTGTGGTCCAGGAGGTGACATAGTGGATAAGGTATTGGACTTTCATGCATGAGGTCCAGAGTTCAATCCCCAGCAGCACATGTACCAAAGTAATATCTGGTTCTTCCTCTCCTCCTATCCCTCTCATTAATAAATAGATAAATAAAATATTAAAAAAATAAAATAAAAATAATTAAACTAATTCCAGTGTAATAATTTAATTAGCTTTAAATTTGAAATATTATATATTAGACTAAACAAAATAAACTCAATATTAGAAGCTAGACAGTTTAATAACTTGAAGCATTAAATTTTTCTCCACTGACATAGTGATTTAATGGTACTTTATAAGATTTTTTTTTTAAATCCTTATTTATTGGATAAGAACGGCCAGAAATCAAGAGGGAAGGGCACCCCCTTAGAGAGGGAGAGAGCCAGAGAGACAGCTGCAGCCCTGCTTCACCACTTGCAAAGCTTTCTCCCTACAGGTGGGGACCGGGGGCTCGACCTCGCGTCCTTGTCCATTGTAATACATGCACTCAACAGGGCGCGCGCCACAACCCAGCCCCTACTTTATAATATTTTAATAGCGGTATAGTTCCCACCACTCCTAGCATCAAAGTTCTGTGATCTCCAGCCTCCAATCCCCAGTAATAACCACCGTAATCCCCCATGGCCTTCTACATGGGTTGACTATTCAACTATTGGTTTTCAAGCCATATTCAATTCCCTAAGTATAATGTCCTAGAATTCCATCCATATTCTATTTTTTAGTCTCTAGGGCTATTACTGAGGCTCCGTGCTTGCTTTATATTACTGCAGTCTATTTTCCCCATTCTGTTGCCCTTGTTGCTGTTATTGTTATTGTTGTTATTGTTGGATAGGACAAAGATAAATGGAGAGAGGAGGGGAAGACAGAAGGGGGGACAGAAAGACACCTGCAGACCTGCTTCACCACTTGTGAAGCGACCCTCTCTGCAGGTGGGGAGCCGGGGGCTGGAACCAGCATCCTTATTCAGGTCCTTGAGCTTTGTGTCATGTGCATTTAACCCGCTGCACTACCGCCAGGCTTCCCCATTGATATATTTTTCATAACAGATCTTGTTTACTGTTGTGTAGCCAATTCCTATAGCTCTTCATGGCACATTTCTGAGAATAAACATTTATAATCTATATCTTTAGTGATTTACAAACTTACAAAATAATGGGGGTGGGGAGAATTCCAGGCTGCTCCCACCACCAGAGTTCTATTAAATAAATGTGCAGAACTGCTTGTTCAGATAGAGCATCTTTAGCTTAAGTCTTGGCCAGAGTTTTGATAATATTTTGCGGATAGAATGTGTAATGTGCTCTATGGAGACAGTTCTCCACATAATTTTATTGAACTATGTTTGCTAAGCTCCTAACTTCTTAGTGACTGTGTGAGCATTTAACACAAAGATGCTAAGTATACCAGAATTTACATATTTGCATTTCTATCCAGAACATCTGTTCTGAGGTTCCCCAGGACTAATTTTCACTGATTACCTCAGAATCCTGTGAGCACTCTAGAGGAGATCACTGGTATAGATAGAATGAGTTTTATATTTCTTTTACTTTCATATCTTCTACGTGGAAAAATATTTTACTTCCATATAAAATTAAACGTAGCAAATTATTAACTGAGAATGTTAATAAAAACTTCCTGATGGTTATAGTGAACTCTGACAATCCTAAAACCTAATAGGTTTGAAAATATGTTGGAGCAAGATATTTAATGTTTAAATAACTTGCAAATAATATCTATTATTTATGAATGAACAAAGAGTATGCCCTAGTGTAATTTAGTCTCTTTTACTATGGTAATACTTAGATGTCTTTTTATTATCTAAATTAAGAAGAAAATATTCTTTTCAAGCTATTATCTTTCATATAGTATAAACTCATAGTGCAATGCTTATTTTTCAGTCACAGTCTCTCTGGTGGTGCTGATTCAACATAAAAGATTAATCTAGTTAAATGTACATGTGTCATGGAAGAAATCCTAACTCCATGTTTCTACATCTTCCACTAATTTAACAACTATCCTGTTGTATTGCTTTGAGTCTGGAGTAGAATGTATCCTCCTTTCCAAATTATGAGCTAGTAAAAAAAATCAAAATCAAAATCATGAGCTAGTCATATATTGCTGTAGAAATTGTGAAGATATATTTTTTTCATTTTTTTATTTGTGATGAATAGTGAGTTACAGGATTATGAGATGGCAGGGTGTAGTTTCACACTGTACTCGCCACCAAACCTCTGTGTCCTGCCTTCCCACCCCCCCAAAATAACCACTAGATTTCTCACAGAGTATTTTAATTTGTTTGTGGAACTAGTTAAGATGAAGCTGTAAAGCAATATTAATTCTTTCACTCCAGCAAGATAGGAATTTGAAGGGAGAATAGACATTTTGGAGAGATATGACTAGTTGTCAGAAATACATGAAAAATCCATCATCTTTGAAAACCTATGTGCTGGAGGTAACTCTAACAGGTGATAGAGATAACTGATGCAACTTTCTAGATCTTCTAGATCATTGTCTTGCTCGATACAGGAGGTCTCGAAACTTTACATCAGGCTCAACCTGACGCTGTTGACTGGCTACGGAAGAAGGGCAAACACTAGAAGAACAGTGCACTGAATGAAATGACCTAAAACCATCGTGCACTTAAAAACAATATATATTTGCCTCCAGGGTTATTGCTGGGGCTGGGTTCCTGCACCAGGAATTCACTGCTCCTGGAGGCTATTATTTTCCCTTTTGTTACCCTGGTTGTTTTACCTGGTTGTTGTGGTTATTATTATCATTGTTATTGATGTAGTTGTTGTTGGATAGGACAGAGAAATGGAGAGAGGAGGGGAAGACAAAGAGGGGGAGAGAAAGATAGACACCTGCAGATCTGCTTCACCGCTTGTGAGCGACTCCCCTGCAGGTGGGGAGCTGGGGCTCCAATCGGGATTATTACTCGGATCCTTGTGCTTTGTGCCATGTGGGCTTAACCCACTGCGCTACCGCCCGACCCCCAAAATATATATTTTTAATTCACTTTGTTTGAGAAAATAAGGGTTTATAAAGCAGTTGTGGTCACACATGAGTTTGATTTAGTTTAGTTTAGTTTTGCCACTAGAATGAGTCCTGGGGCTCAAGGTCTGCACAACTCCAGCCACTGTTACTGATTTTGATAGAAAGTGAGAGACAGGGCAGTCAGGCCGTGGTGCACGTGGTTAAGTGCACACACTACAGTGACTTTAAGCTGCAAAAATCCAAAAGGATATCTTGATAATCTTTGGAATATTCTTTTAAAGTCATAGAGACAATGCAAAGCTGGTTGAAATTGTATTTTACTCACTCACATAAAGTTCCCCAGTTCTCAGTGAATTATATACAAGTAGTATTCATAGTAGACATGCCCTAATTCATACTATGGACTTCTTAAACACTTCTATGTTAATGGCCTAAGATATTGTGACTACTTTAAGTATTTTGGGGAAATAGTTCTATCAAGAACTCTATTTCATATGATGTCAAATAATTTTCAGAGTGCTTATAATTGAGTAGGAGTGGCATTAATATTTCTCTCCTAAAATCATGTATGATTTTACATATTAAAGTCTAAGGTTTTCAAAGATTGAAATTAAAATTTTATTTTTCATAATCAATTATTTTGATAACTTGCTAGTTATGTGCAGATATAGTTTAGTTTTTGTTTAACTCTGTTTCAAAGATGATCCATGATCCTTCCTATTCTTGGAATGAAGGGGAAATATGTGATTTGAATTTAATATATGGAATATGAAAAAGTTCATTGTGAACCAACTTTGGTTATATTTCAAGAATGTAAGATGTTGTCCTGGCAGTTCACATATCCAACTGGCCTTAAAGAAGAAAACATTCTGTCGACATTACCTATGTGGCAGAGAAATCGCAGTCACAAGCTATAATATCTGAAGGCAACTACCAGCTAATAGTGAACAAAATGTCAAATCAGGACCTTAAGTCATATGCTCATAGTCAAATGAGTTCTGTCAAGAAATTTAATGAGTAGGAAAGTATGTTTTGATTTATTTATTTATTTCCTTATATAAACCTTCAGAATTGAACTCAGTGGAACCCAAGCCTTAACTGTTTTGGAGGTTTCTGGACCCTGAACTGAAACTTTGAGCCACTGAAAACATTAGAAAATAAATGTGTGTTGTTTAAAGAAATTAAATTTGTGATGATTCATTACACAAAATACGATACTTATACATTTAGTCTGTAAGAATTAAGATTGAATAAATATACCATGATTTCTGGGAGTCAGGCAGTAGCACAGCAGGTTAAGCGCACGTGGCGCAAAGTGCAAGGATCAGCATAAGGATCCTGGTTCGAGCCCTCGGCTCCCCACCTGCAGGAGAGTCGCTTCACAGGTGGTGAAGCAGGTCTGTAGGTGTCTGTCTTTCTCTCCCCGTCTCCCCCTCCTCTCTCCATTTCTCTCTGTCCTATCCAACAATGATGACATCAATAATAACTACAACAATAAAACAACAAGGGCAACAAAAGGGAATAAATAAATAAATAAATATAAAAAATATATACCATGATTTCTATTTAAATCAGTCAACCAATTTATACTGCCTCAGTTTCTTCTGTCTAGGGAAATAGTATTATCCCTAAGTATGAAATAAATAATGGGTCAGGAAATGCCTTACCCAGTGTGCAGTCTGCTTCTACTCTGCACAGCACTCTGAATTCTGAAGCCCAAGGCCCATTGGCTGCCCCCCATTATGTTACAATCCTGGGAGAGCTCCATGGTTGGTAAACCATGCTGCCAGTTTCCCTCACTCTCTCATTACATGAAAACAATAAGAGAAATGCTGACCCAACATTTGCCCAGATGCAGCTCACATACACAAAAACCTGTGTTCATTCATCAACACCATATTTTTTAAAAAGACAAAAGAAAAGAAATACTTCTGTTGTTTTCGCTGGGCTGGCTTCACCGGCGGGTAACAGACGACCCGGGACTCATGGCTGGATTGTAGGCAGTATCTCTTTATTTATGCAAGACGCAGCACAATCTAAGCCGAGCTAAGCTAAAACTAACAACTAACAATCTTGTCCTTATAAATTTACTAGCCCAGTAGGGTGGGAACAGGATGTGATGCAGAGAGGGTGGAGAGAAAAGTGACTGGTGAAAATCCGGGTGTGACAAGGAGAGGGGTTGGAGCAGGTGAGAATTCTACCACTAAACCACCAATGCCCTGGAGGGAAGGTGGTGCTTTATGTAAATATAAAAGTGATTTATGTAAATAGACAGCAGTGGTTATATAAATAGAATACAGTGGTTATGTTAATAGAATGCAGTGTTAAGCAGGGGGGATTTAAACTAAATGAAACAGAAGGGGGGTTTAAAAGCAAAATTAGAAGATACCAACATACTTCAAACAGTGAAAATATGAGAATGAAATTTTGACCTGCCATAATCTTAAATTAATACACAATGACTGGGGGTGGGGTGTGGGCAGAGGCACACCTGGTGAAGTGGACATAGTACGAAGCATAAGGACCCACCCCAAGGATCCAGGTTCAAATCCCACTTCCCCACCTGCAGAGTTCAGTTCACAAGCCGTGAAGCAGGTCTGTTAGTGTCTATCTTTCTCTCTCCCTATTTCCCCTTCCATTCTTAATTCCTTTCAGTTCTATCCAAAAAAAAAAAAAAAAAAGAAGAAAGAAAGAAAAGAAAAGAAAAAAATTACTACAGGAGCAGTGGATTTGTAATACAGGCACTGAGTACCAGCAGCAATAATCCTGGAGGCAATAAATAAATAAATAAATAAATAAATACACATTGAAAAGCAAGAAAGTAATAGCTGGGAAATGGAAGAGAAAGCTGGATCAGGGAAGATAGTAGCTCTCAAATATGGGAAAGGGGTATAAGTGGTCATGAGTAGGAACATTCCAAACTGCCCCAACTTTAGGACCCATCTTCCTCAGGTGGAACACAGAATATGTTGCCCAGCCTCCCTTCAGAGGATGGAACATTCTCTACTGTTGTTGATCCACATCGAGGGCAAGGTCCTATGAGAGCCCACAAAGGGGTCTATTGTGTTGTTCCTCATAGAGATGACCGGTATCAATGGAGAGAGGGGTTTATTCAAGGTCTAGGCCCATCATGTCTGTGTGCGGATCTCAGGATTTCCTGACTAGGGCCACAGCTGATAGTGACTAAAGAGTCATCGTTAAAGTATGCCAGTCTCTTGCCCTTATTCAGCATTTCTAGTCCTTGCTTTGATAAAGTTAGATTTGGAGTGACTGAGGGAAGTGTAATAGGTAGTAGGGGAGGGGTATCAAAGTCCAGCCCTGACGTTATCTTCCCAGACAATAAATTGGAACCACCTGCATATTATATGTCAAGCTGAAGGAAAAACAAACACTAACAAACGAACAAAAAACCCTAGTATTGTCATGGGCCCTAAAATAGACCTACTATCTAGAAAATGGAGACCCCAAATCTTCACCTGCACTATTCCAGCTTTTAGGTTCATGAGTAGTCAACAATTTATTTGGTTTTATATGTTGACTCTTCTTTCAGCCACCAGGTTCCAGATGCTACCATGAGGTCAACCTGACTTCAGACAACCCCACCAATGTGTCCTGGAGCCCCATTTCCCCAGAGCCCCACCTTACTAGGGGAAGAGAGAGTTAAGCTGGGAGTATGGATCGACCTGTCAACTCCCATGTTCAGTGGGGAAGTAATTATAGAAGCCAGACCTTCCACCTTCTGCATCCCATGATGACCCTGGGTCCATACTCCCAGAGGGATAAAGAATAGGAAAGCTGTCAGGGGAGGGGATGGGATGGGATATGGAGTTCTGGTGGTGGAATTTTTGTGGAGTTTTACCCCTCTTATCCTATGGTTTTTGTCAGTGTTTCCTTTCTATAAATAAAAATTTTTAAAAATGAGTCAAACATTAAAAAAAAAAAAACCAGCAAGGAAGTTGTGACTTTTAAAATGTGATTCATTTAGTATCTACCTTGTATGCTTAGTCACTTTGTTTATGAAAGTACATCAATGCATGTTTGTTTTGCAATGAAGTCCTTAAATAGTGGGGAGGGTTTTCTTGCAGACATCTACAATGAGGAGAGGAAAATTTGCATGTACATGGTAACAACTCTTTTCTAATGCACTAACATTCCAATAAAGTCGGGGAAAAAGACAGAGAAATACGTTTTTTTTTTTGTTTGTTTTTATGAAGCACCTGGAATATCTCCTTTTCAAAAGCCCCCAAATTTGTAGTCTGTCTTCTGGAAATCTTAATACAACTAAATATTAGATAAAGATTATACTGTTAACTATCTGTCAGATTGTCTGGAAAAAAAGGCAAGTGTTGGCACTTAACAGTGGAAAAATAGAGCATGTTGATAAAAGAAACTATTTTAACTACAGTTAACTTGAATCCAGAAAATAAAGAGATATATGAATAAAAGAACACATATATTTACTTTAATAACTTGAACACTTTAAAATCAAAGATTCGGGGATGGGAAAATGAATGACTCCCTGCACCCAGACCTCTTTGATTAAGGATTTAATGTGTGTTTATAAACAACTGCTTTGAGTGTAAACTCTAAATGATCACCAGTGACCACAAGTCTAGAAAGGCTTGATTTCAGGCAAAGTAGTGGAACGCTGCTTATAATGAGCTAAGCTGTTTTGATAACACTACAAAAGCTTTTGTTCACAAATGTTTTAATCTGGGCTGTTCAAAAAAATGACATCTCTGCCTTATTTTGCGGTTCCTATTGAGTCAAGAACGGAGTCTTCACTCTGGAAGCCCAGACACAATCCTCTTACATCAAGCTTTCTCAAAAAGATATATTTCAGAATAATATATATTGTTGGTTTGCTTAGCTTTAATTAGGTCATCTTAAATGTTCCCTACCAGCAGGCTTGAAAGTAAACCTCTAAGAATCATTCAAATTTATCAGTGTCTAAATTTGCTCAAACGAGTAAGTAATCATTTAAAAAATCTTAGACTGAGAGAAATAGCTTTCTATGATGATATAAGTCTACTCTGATAGATATGATATCAACTTGCAACTACAGCAAGTCAATAGTACAAAATAAAGTGAATGCATACAATACAACTTGTGGGGTTTTGGCGACTGTGCAAAGGGTTAAGCACACATGACACAAAGCACAAGGACCAGCATAAGGATCCGGGTTCGAGCCCTGGCTCCCCACCTGCAAGGGGGTCCCTTTACAGGGGGTGAAGCAGGTCTGCGGGCATCTGTCTTTCTGTCCCCCTCTGTGCCTCTCCTCCTCTTTCGATTTCTCTCTGTTGTATCCAGCAACAACAACAGCAGTGACAATAATAATAAGGACAGTAATAAGGGTAACAACAAGGGCAACAAAATGGGAAAAATGGCCTCCAGGAGCAGTGGTAGTTCAGGCACTGAGCCCCAGCAATCACTCTGGAGGCAAAAAACAAACAAACAAACAAAAAACTTATAACTTTGACTAGATATTTGCTTTTATGTTGTTCACTAAATGCCCATGCATAAAGGAACTGGCACAAGTACAGAAGTGTAAGATAATCTTCACAAATCTGCTATGATGTATCTTATTTTGTATATGTAACTATAGTGATTTATGTTTCTATTTTATTATTCTGGAAACGGCATAAAGTATATCTTGTAAAAAATATCTAACAGTAATTTAATTCTATGAATTTTTATTATTTTATTTTTTTAAATTTTATTTATATATGTATTTTATATATATACATATTTTTTAATGGAGACAGAAATCAAGAATGAAAGGGAGAAAGACAGATACACACCTGCAGCCCTGCTTCACCACTCATGAAGCTTTCCTCCTGCAGGTGGGGACCCAGGGCTTGAACTTGGGTCCTTTTGCATGGTAATAAGTGCCCTTAACCGGGTGTGCCAACATTGGACACCTAAAGATTTGGAATAAAACAAAATCACATTTGTTAAAGTTACTTGTTAAAAAATAGGCAACTGGCTATGTATGGAAGGAGAGGTGTATGGGATTAATAAGTGCTAAAAGAAATTAAGTTCATTGAGAACAGAAGTGTAAACGGGTGGGACCTGTGCATTCCCTGCCATGGGATGGCACAGGGGAAGGGCTACAGCACTGAGGGAAACTGTGGCTCACTGGTGCCTCCCCCTCTCTGTGTCTTTTTCTTCTGTCTGAATGAAAAAGTAGCTTCTGAACAGTGAAAATCTGCAGCTATAGGGCCCGGTTCTTAAGACATTAATAAATAAATAATATAAAAAAGAAATGATAGAGGGATCCAAAAGTTGGCTAGTAACTGTCACCAAGTTTATGGTCAACATTCTGTTTCCAATTATTGTGTGTATACACTCATTGGAGACAGCTTTGAAGCGAGGACACAACTCTTTCAGTGTTTAAAATCTAAATATTGTAATATAACTATATTTTCTGTAGTAGGTTAAAAGTGAGTCTAATTTTGTTTACATGTGATTGAATAATCTGCTTTGAAGAACATTTTCTTTTTTAAAAACATTTTTATTTATAAAAAAGAAACACTGACAAAAAAAATAGGATAAGAGGGGTACAGCTCCACAGTTCCCACCACCAGACCTCTGTATCCCATCCCCTCCACTGATTCTTCTTCTTCTAGCATTTGCCCTTCTTCCGTAGCCAGTCAACAGCATCAGGTTGAGCCTGATGTAAAGTTTCGAGACCTCCTTTGAATCTGGAGAGGTGGCAGTCCTTGACTATGTGGGTCATAGTCTGTCTGGAGCCACAGGGGCAATTCGGGTCGTCTCTGGCTCCCCAGCGATGGAACATAGCGGCGCACCGGCCATGGCCTGTTGGATAGCGATTGAGGAGGGCCCAATCATAATGTGCCAGGTCAAAGCCGGGTTGACGCTCGCAGGGGTCTGTGATGAGGTGTTTGTTCTTTACCTCAGCTGACTGCCAATTCTGTTTCCAAGAGACTGGAACAGAGAAGTTCAGTGTAGGCGTAGGGGACCAGATTGGGTGACGAGACGTCAAGCGTTGGACAGGGTGGGCAAAGATATCCACGTATATTGGCAGGTCCGGTCGAGCATAGACGTGGGAAATGAACTTAGATGATGCCGCATCCCGACGAATATGTGGCGGGGAGATGTTGCTAAGAACTGGCAGCCATGGAACCGGGGTGGAACGGATGGTTCCAGAAATTATCCTCATGGAGGAATATAATTTGGAATCGACCAAGTGGACATGGGGGCTACGGAACCATCCTGGGGCACAGTATTCTGCAGTGGAATAGCATAATGCCAGAGAGGATGATCGTAGTGTGGAAGCGCTCGCGCCCCATGAGGAGCTGGCCAGTCTTGCAATGATATTATTCCTCGCGCCCACCTTTGCTGCAGTTTTTTTGAGATGTTAGTGAAATGACAGAGTGCGATCGAGAGTAACGCCAAGATAGACTGGCTGGGCTTCATGCCGGATTCTCGTATTGCCAAGCTGCACATTAAGCTCACGCAAGGCCGAGGCATGGTGTAGATGGAAAACAGATGATACCGTTTTTACAGTGCTAGGGATTAGTCGCCATTTTTTACAGTAATCAGATATCAGAGACGTGTCTTTCGTGAGTGTTTCCTCAAGGATGTCAAACTTTGATGCCTGAGTTGCACAGCAGATGTAATCAGCGTAGATGAACTTCCTTGAAGAAGTTTCTGGGAGGTCATTGATGTAAATATTAAATAGCGTAGGAGCCAGAACAGAGCCCTGGGGGAGGCCACTTGAGACAAGTCTCCATCTGCTAGACTTGTCACCCAGATGTACCCGGAATCTTCTGTTTTGGAGAAGAAACGATATAGTGTTGGCCACCCATGGAGGCAGGCATCTTGAGATCTTGACTAGGAGACCCTCCCCTAATAGCTTCCCTATTCTTTATCGCTCTGGGAGCATGGATCAAGGGACATTATGGGGTGCAGAAGGTGGAAGGTCTGGCTTCTGTAATTGCTTCCCTGCTGAACATGGGCCTTGAAAGTTTGATCCATACTCCCAGCCTGTCTCTCTCTTTCCCTAGTGGGGCGGGACTCTGGGGAGGCAGAGCTCCAGGACACATTGGTGGGGTCATCTGCCCAGGGAAGTCTGGTTGACATCATAGTAGCCTCTGGAACCTGGTGGCTGAAAGAAGAATTAACATATAAAGCCAAACAAATTGTTGAATATTCATGAAACTAAAGGCTGGAATAGTGCAGATAAAGGGATTTGGGGTCTCCATTTTGTAGATAGATAGTGGGCCTATTTTAGTTATATTCCAAAGGGCCCATGACTATACTAGTTTTTTTTTTTTTTTTTTTTTGAGCCTCACATGTACACCTGATATTGTCTGGGGAGATGATGTCATGGCTGGAAAAAAGGGCTAGTTAGCTGGATCTGGGAAGAGAGTAGCTCCCAAATATGGGAAGGGTTTATAAATATTGTTGACTGTAAACCCCATTGATTTGATGTGATCTGGGGCCCATATTCAGCTTAGGAGCCTATGTGACCTTTGAATCCCTGTAGATCTGAGCTCACATTCTGTATCATGAGTAGGAACATTCCAAGCTTCCCCAATTTCAGGACCCATCTTCCTCAGGTGGAAGACAGAGTTTGTCAAGAACATTTTCTATGTGTTAGAGTTTGTGGTCTGAAATCTGTGTGTCTTCTATACAGAGACTATTGTCTGCATCTGTAACGTCATCATAGCAAATATTGTATAAAATAATAATAACTAACAAAGAAAATATATGGAATATTGAATTTATTACAGTAAGTATTTAAAAGAGGACTGAAATATCTGAATAAGGCCATGGATATGTCTTATTGCTATTTTAATACAAATAAAAATCATTGTCTCAGTAATAATAGCAATTATAAAAATTGCTACTATCATCAAAAATTTAATTAATAGAAGTATCATATAAGAAATATACAGGATATATAAAAGTGTTCATACTTTAGCTCTCTGTCATATTATGGAATTATAATTAAATGTCATTGAGAATGATTTTGTTATTAATAAAGACTACATCTAATATTTGTATTGATATTAGAGCATTGTTCATAATGTGAGCTATTATATTTAATCAATAAATGATTGGCCTCATCAAGATGTCTAGATTAAACTTCCCCAAAGCATGCTCCACTTTGGCAACTGGATTAATTTAAGTTTAGGTCAAATGAGGCCTCTCAGGATAAAGGGGGATTATTTTACCATGCCCTAAGCTGCTAGAAAAAATAAATTGTGATCATTACCCAGATTCAGGGTTATCTGCAGAAATGTAACTTTTATCAGAGGAACTTACACAATACTCAGCAGGTATTTAATTACAAACCATCTGTTTCTTTCATCACTAGATGAGACTACCTCTGCTCTCCCCTTGAAGGCTCAAACCCATCTGAGTCTGTAAACATCTTTGAAGGGGTTTGCAACCACATTATTTTAGAATTTGTACTCATATATGTCCTTTATAAATGTTGTTTATTGATTGATTCATTTATGTATTTATTTATTAGTATCCTGCTCACTCTTCATCCCTGGCTGCTTATGGTACCAGTGATCGGACCTAAGAACTCAGAGTGTCAGTCATGGGAGTCTTTGTACAAACACCAGGCTATCTCTGATGCACTCAATCTTACCATTTCTCCTACTATCCTTTGGTTAATTTGGTTAGTCAAATAGACCAAAACCAGCACAAAAAATTAGGCAGAAATATTCTTTCTATTCCTCCACTAACAATATTAATCTATGGATTATTTCACTTTAGCGATATTTCAGTTAATGAAAAGGTTATTCTCAGATAAAATCATTTGCAACTTGTTTAAAGTTTCTGGCAAGATGTCTTTCTTAAACCATTTCAGTCTTTAGGGGGTCAGCGGTAGTGCAGCGGGTTAAGCGCAAGTGGTGCGAAGTTCAAGGACCAGCATAAGGATCCAGGTTCGAGCCCCTGGTTCCCCACCTTCAGGGGGTCCTTCACAGACAGAAGGTGTCTATCTTTCTCTCCCCCTCTCTGTCTTTCCCTCCTCTCTCCATTTCTATCTGTCCTATCCAATAACAATGACAGTAATAGCAGCAATAATAATAACAGCAACAACGATAAAACAACAAGGGCAACAAAAGGGGGAAAAAGGGAGCCTCCAGGAGCAGCGGATTCATAGTGCAGGCACTGAGTTTCAGCAATAACCTTAGAGGCAATAAATAAATAAATAAAACTTTTAAACACAGATTCTTACTACTAAACTCTGCATTTGTTGCCAGAATACCTCCACTATGTTATATTTTGAAATAAGCAAATGATTTAGTTTGCTTGAGTCTCCTATAAAATCAGACTAACTAGGTTCTAGTTAAATGGTCTGGAATCTCACTTAGCTTTCTCTGTGTTTCTCCATACACATTTTACTGGAATCTCACTTAGCTTTCTCTGTGGTTTCTCCATATACATTTTACTACTTGGCCTTCACAACATATTGAGTGACCTCAGATCACTTTGTAATTCTTCAGTATTAGGAAAACTCTGTCTGGAATACCTATCTTGTGAAATAAGAGACATTACTCTCAACAAATGTATGTGTATAAATAATACTCAGCAGACATTGCATGTTCACATAGATCTTAACTGGGACTAGTGTAACATTATGTTCAATAATCTACCTTCTGCGTGAAGAAAGCACGTGTTGTGGGGGATTTTGTTGATGTACGCGTGCCTTGTTACTTATAACCAACCTCAGGTGGCTTGGTCTGCTCCCCCCACGACTATCACACATTCTGAAATGTTTCTCTGTGCCCTTCTCTGAGGCTCAGGTGAATGTGGGCAAAATTTAATATAAACTGAATAATTCCCGAACATAGTAATTCACTTTAGAACTATTTAGAAGATTTAGATAGTAGAATGCATAGTTTCTGTAACTATTACATGTCTGTGGTCAAAAGTTTGTTGTGAGGTTTGAATATATGACAATACTTAAGAAATATACCATGACTTTTATTTTAGGTATTCCATAACACCTCTGTACTAGTAGCATAGACCTATAAAAACAAAAAAGTCAGTATGTTTATAATACTTACATAATACCTATATAATTTGTAAGCCTTCCTGCTTTACAAATGATTTGCAAGTGGGGTTGGTCTACTACACAGGGTGGATTAGGGCAAGAGGGAGAGAGACAGTAATAAAGTCGCTTAAGAGATTATTTTTACTTGTTGATGAAATCCTCATTGAACATAAGCTGTTAAACTTCCTAGTACTGATGAAGAAAAGAGTATGAACAACCCCACAAACGAGAACAGAGAATCACCAGACAGACTGACAGGACCTAGGACAATGAAATCGCCAATGCCAATGATCAGCGGGGCATCAATTGGTCTTTAGGACTCATAGCACCTGCTACTAATTGGTGTGGAGAGCTCACCCATCACTGTGTGGTTTAGCATGCTCAGCCTTCTCCTGTCTGTTCTGGGAAAAGCAGGACAGCTAATTGCTGTTGCTTCAATGCCAGTGAATCAACATGCTGAGCTAATAGTGACAGATAGAGGGCAGACAGATTCCTGCTAGCAGCTTTGAGTTAGTTGCTTGTGATAACTAAGGCAGTTGGCATACATCTCAGAGCGGGAGAAGGATAATATGCTTCCTAGGTTAATATGTTGAGGGTTTGTTTGTTTGTTTGTTTGTTTTTGGCTTTTGTTTTTAGTTTTAGCTCTTATAACATTTTCTTGACAATGCAAGACAGGATATTAATACCTCACAGAAATACCTCAAGGAAATGTCTTGGACCTAGATTATGAACACTGGTTATTTTGAAAGGGATGTACAAGAGGCAATCTTGGCAGAAAACAAAGCAAAACTGCATAATCTTACATGGGCTAAAGACAAAACTTTAATTCGGTAAGTTCTTTTTTTTTTTCTTCTCACCTTACTTTTAAGTATTTCACATTTAAGGCTGTAATTACATCAGAGAAAGTTAAGACTGTTTCAGTACAGAGGGTTGCTGTTCAGTCACTTTCTGCCATCCATATTCAGAGTATAGTAGTAATGATATCCAAGTAATTATTTGCTGGAAGAATGATCACAATTTCTTGTTTTATATTTCTTCCAGATATCTGCATGCTATTGTATAGTTCAGTTGAGATTCAAATGTAGTATTTGGTAGGACACTTTTTTTTTTTTTAATAATGACTGGTTTTTCATTACAAAAAATAGTCTCCAGTCACTCTATTCTATTTTCTAATAAACTGCAGAGACGGTTGTTTCTGTGTTGATATACTTTGGTGTTTGTGTGTACAAACATTCATCTGTGATGCCTGTGAAGTTTGGGCTTTATAGTAAGTAGATAAGTAGAAGTAGTTAACTCTGCATTATAACTGGTTGTATAATAATTTGTTTTTTTTATACTATAGAGTGTCCTGACATTTTCATTATAGATGTTTAAATGTATTTGAACATAGGTTCTTTGATTTATTAAAGTATTAACCATTTATTTTCAAAATCTAGATGGGGTTTATTATCCTTATAATACAACATTAGTACCAAAGAGTAATAATAGTTTTCTCATGTTGTGGTGTAGCCTTTAAGTATAAAACATACTTTGAAGGCTATAGACAAAGAGTGTTCTGGGTAACAAGTTTCAGGGTCAGTTGACTGGTACTCTCATGTGTATGTCCAGCGTGCACAGATGGTCCTCGGTTTGAGGGAAGTACAGCATGTATTCAGACAGCCATTGTTAGCTAGAGTATAATATGACAGCCACATGTAAGGTTAACTCTCAAGTCTGGACTCATTTGCTTTCACAAATAAAGCTAATTGTAAAATGTAGTAACCAAATACTTAGAGGCGATAAGAGTTATTTATTGTTTATTATAAGAAGGCCAAACACTTTCTCTGAGACATACCGTGTATAGAATGTTTTCTGGACTTTTCTTGGGAAGTTTGGAGATGTGTGTGCATGTGAAATGTGCACACTTCAGCAGCTTAAGTCTCTCTCCTGCAGATTAATTCTCCTATAGAATACATGTGCCTGTCACTGGCTACCCCTTTGTATTGAATGAGGATATCATTCCCACTCAGATATTGCACTGACATGCTAACCATCACTTTACCTCAGAACTCATCAAAGTATTAATCATTAAGTACTCTAATATGTGTGCTCTCTTCCTGTTAGATACTTTCTGGGATTTTTAAATAGTTTTATAATGAGATTTAAATAAATTCTTTCAGTTTCTAAGTGCTATATTTTATTAAGACTTTAAAAAGTTTTTAAAATCTGTATTTTACAAGAGAGAATGACAGAGAGAGAGAGAGATGGGGTAAGAATACTGCTCATTTGCTCATTTCTGGTATATTCAATACCAGGAATTGAACATGGAACCTCATACATGTGAATTATGTTTTCTACTTATGATTTATAATATAAACTATGGGCAGTAATAATTATATTTTTGGGGCTTGCTGAGTATCTAAGCTATAAAAGTGACTAGAAAAGCAGTAGTAGGTGTAAAGCTCAGAGCTGAGTTATATGTTAATTAGTAACTGTTTGTTAGTCTACTCACAGCTAAACTATCATGTACCACTTTTAATTTTCCAGCTTAAAGAACAGACAGACAGATATATAATGAAGATATCTGTAAAAAACATTCCCTAGAATTTTGGTACATGGACTAAGTTTTTGAAGTGAAATTTGAAAACTATTATGTTTCTTAACAAAAGAAAACATACTTCTTTGATCATGAAATGTATACCAAGAAGACACATGTTGATTCATTAATAATTTATTTTTGTAATCCTTTGACCACATGAACTCTCACTTCCTGAATAAGTAAGGAGATTTTATAAGAACAGTATAGAATGAAGTTAAAACCCAAGCACAGCAATAAAAATAAAAAGTGATCCCGTAAAATTAATATTTTAAGGAGAAATAGGCATATTCCACATTGTAAATGGGCATATATACTTTCAGACAAAATAAGTCATTTTTCCTACTTACATGGTGTTGTGAAGTAATACAAAACATCTCCCATAAACCAGCTGTTATTTCCGTGTATATATATTTTTCTAACACAGAAGCTCTCTGAGCACATTTATATTGTATTACAGCTCCAACACAGGTGATAAGTACATGGTTTTAAGTTTTACTTAGAATCCCAACCTTTGAATAAGTCAAACTTCAATGAACTAACAGTCTGAAGATATACATTGTCTTAAATTGAAATAGACATGATTATCATCTAAGAGCTCAGTTTTTTTCTAGAACTCTCAAATAAGTGTCTATTTTCACCATAGTTATTTTCTTTTTTGCTACTTAAGGAATACTTATTTTATAACTGATTATATTGTTATGCTATTTTGAAATCTATACCTTTCTTAACTTTATATGAAATATATGTTTCATTATATATAATACTGCTTTCATATATGCTTATACTATGTAAGACTAGTTTTACTTGGTGAAGGCACTTTCTAAACTATTTTTGCTACTCTCAAAAGAAACAGTGTCATAAGGAAATAACCTCTTTTGTAGTGAAACTTTATTTGTTATCACTTTATAATATGGCAGACTGTAGGTTCCAAATTAATGATGGCATATGGTACTTCATGTATTAGTTCTATGCTCAAATATCACTGACTTCTATGAAGAGGTATTGGAAGGAATTTATTAGTGCTCTCAATCAATTTAGAATGAGAGAAATGACAGCTATCATGTGTAATCTATGGAAGATATGTTCTCTTGGTAGAACATCTGAACTTCCCAAAGGTTCTATGCACTCGAAAACTAAATTAATACTTAACTTTCCTTTAAATCGAATATCAGAGTCATTTAAAGTGGAGATAGTGACAGAAGCAGAGAATAGACAGAGAATGTAAGTGCTGTCATTACTTACTTGGAGGAAATGGGGAAGAATTATTGTCAAAGTGTCAGACATGCAGGACTAGGAAGATGAATATGACCTCATTTTAGACTTCAAATAAATTATACACTAATGAACAAGATGGACACATATACATACACAAACACTACTAGTAGATATAGAGGACATAGAAACTTTAAATTCTGACAAAAGTAACAGTTGATTTCCTTACAAGTCTTTGGACATCCCTTAAGCATCTCTTAGTATCCGTATCTATAGTTTTTTCAGTTAGGATAATGAGTAAAAGTAACTGCAAATTGTTCTGTATTCTAAACCACCATAAATCATTCTTCTAGTAATTATTTCTCAATGTGATTATGCATGTACATGTGAGCAAACAAATATAGCAAGCAGACAATTTCTACTCTAAAGAAAGAAAACTCTAGCAGAGCACACTGATGGACACATTTCCTTTTATCTCGCAAGTTGTTTAACAGTTGCACTCAACCTTAAATATTAGATCATGGCTGTTGAGGCTCTAAATGTAAAAGCCAAAAGCAGTCATTATTTCAAGAACAGAAAAAGTAAATAAAGCATTTCTTTCCTTTGGACTGGTAAATGGGAAAATTCAAAGCTTGTTTATTGTGCTTCTTGATGGATAAGAAATTGACAGGGGGTGTAACTTTTGGGGGTGGCTTTTAGAGTGTAAACATTCTCAGGCCATAGCAGATGTGTCATCCTATTACTTTGAAAAGTCCTTCATTCTATCGCCTAGTGAAAAGGCGGGTTTCAAAGGGAACCAAGGACTGTTTCCTGAGCTCATAGTACAGCGGTGGGTGTGATGAAGTTCATCATTCAAAAGGGAGCCCAGCTAATGAATACTCTCCTTGTTGTGTTCATGGAGGTGGCAGAATGAACCTTTTCTGATTCTGCATCACTGCATCCTTATGGAAATGCAAATAGTTTATCCAAAGACAGTGACTTTCCTTTCTGCTTTATCATTTCAGTCCACTGTTGTCTTCAATATGAAGCACACCACTGGAATCTAGAGATGGTTCCTTAAAAGTGGATGAGAGGTTACTATTTCATTAGAACTTTAAGTCACTTTCGGAGAGACAGAGTCATAGAAGGCATAGAGAGCTACTCACTGAGATAAACCCTCAAAGGGAGACACTGAGATAATCAAATGAAGAATAAGAGAAAGGTAACATAAAATAGAGAATATTCCAGAAAGAGTAAAAGATGTACAATGGAAATGGGGGGGGGGGGGCAGAGAAGGAAGGAAGAGGGGAGGAAGAAGCAAAGGAGAGGGACAGAACTGGGCAGAAAGGACAAACTAGGAAAAAAAAGACAAATGATATATTTTAAAATAGGCAAATTCGAATACAGGTAAAAGTCTAAAGACAGTGACAGGGAGTCTGAAACAAACAGAGACAGACAGATATAATAGAAAAAGAGGCAGAAGAGGAAGGAACCAGAGACAGAGGACAGAGAAAAAAGAGGCTGCAATTCAATTTCAGTTCCTCCTCGTAAGGAATTTTCTGCCTATCCTCTTAGTTTGTGATGGGTTTGTAAAGTGATGTAGTTAACATACATAAAGAAGCATCTCAGGAAAAGAGGCTTGCTTCTTATTGTCTCCACTAGCAATATTTATGCAGAATTCCAATAACAAATGCTTTGGATTTATAACTTAAGTCAAATGATTTTATGCACAGAATATGACATATTATTTAATCATAAGTTACAGTTTCTTTACCTCTAAAACTCGTACTATTCTGTAACTCATGATCTTGTTCTGTGAATGAAATGAAAAACCATGTTTCTTTTTTTTTTACTTTGTGCAATATATTTTAGTAGTTCCACTAATTATTTAAATGTATAGAATTCATAAATACGTATCAGTAAATATACATTTTCTTTGAATATTCGTTTCTATGCCATAAAGAAATACTGGATTTTTTTTCATGTTTAAAGCACAAAATACTGTAACAGTGTCCCGTTTCCTTTCCTCTGTTTTATAGAGGATAGTGATATTGATTTGCCAACACTCTGTAGCAGAATCTCCCTGTCATCACTCCATTTTCTTAAGGAAAATTAAGAATTGTAGTTGAGACTATAAAGATCTATCTGATCCTTGTGGTAACTTTTGTCATTCTCACGTGTTTACTTAAAAACAGGATATTTTGAGAAGAGAGATGTGTTAGGTCTTTGGAAAATAATGAATGTAGTGTTGAGAGTAAAGATTGGCCAAGGACAAGGAAAACTGAACCATTAAGTTATAAAGAGCAAACCTTAAAAGTGGGAGGTTTGTGTCAAAGTGAGATAAAACATGCACTTACTTGTAAAGTTTACAAGATTGGATAAAGGATCACAAAATGACTATGTATGGCATACAAAACATTAGTGTTACTTTCTAGCAATAAGGTAGACTATGAAATAAAACTCGTTTCTGGAAAGTAATCTCAATCTTATATTATTATTGATTTCAACTCTTAGTCTTGAATGTGAAGACACTTATCTTTCTTCACTAAATGTGAACATGTGTTCAGCTATGTTTGGAGAAAAAAAAACACTCCAAGAATGTATGTGAGATTTTGACATAATGCCTTTTCTGTGTTTTTCCTTAATGTGCTAATGAAATTATTTAAGAAAGGAAAAAAATTATCAGTGTTTGTTGTGTGTCCAGAATTATTCAGAGTGCTTTTTTAGTATGCCATTGATTTAATCTTTGCAAGGTAAATGATATCAACAGCTTCCCCCAAATAATTAATTGTACTTCTGAATATCTGTGAGTGAGTCCCTTCACCTAAGGACTGTTGATATTTAAACAGCTGCACACTTTATCTAGTACTTGTAATAGAATGGTCTGGTTTGGAACATGAACTGTTATCACATTAGACATTAGCAACAATGACATCAAACAGTAGGTATCTCTGAAGACATTATTGAGATTTATTCACTCAGCATATTCGAAGTTCTACAAAAAACATGCATTGTGAGAGTTTGCATTCTGTATTCCTAAATTAGATTTAACAATAGAGTAAAATTCAACAGGGTTTCAAAGCATAAGACATCATTTTATTATAGTCAAAAGTAAGTTTTCAAATGTGGGTAACTTCAATAGAAGTTATTGTGTGAATGTGAAAATGCTATAACAGCATTTTTAATATTTACGAAGGGTGACATTCATTTAGTAAACGGTTGCCATTTCTATGTAAATTACATTTTACTTCACATTGTCATATGCACAAATAAATGTGTAAGGGTATATATGTGTGTGTGTAACATTCATTAATCAAAGCTTTTTAAAAAAATTTATTTTTAGTTTTTTTCAAGCAATATACGTGAATGGATTAAAAAAATTTAATTTTGTACTAGTTCTTGCTTCTTTAGGCCCCAAATATACTTCAATCAACACTTGCTTGGGTAGTTTCTCTTTATATCTGTCATTCTGAATAACATATATTATGCAATTTTAATTAATCCAAATTATTGCTTATACAATAACATAACATAACATTATATATATATATATATATATATATATATATATTTCTGTGTAGAAACAGGGAAGAAAAATGACAGGGAAAGGAAATGTGAAGGGGCCGAGAGAAACGCTTCTAGAACTTTATCACCACTTAGGAAGTTTCCTCCTTGCAGGTGGGGAGCAGGGGTTTGAACCTGGATCCTTGCACACTGAATTGTGTGTTTGCTTTACCAAGGACACCACCATTGGATCTAAAATTATTAATTTTAGTTATTAATAGAACTTAAATGTCTAGCTTTTGGGGGTTACTATCATCTCTTTTCTTTATTCCAAGTTCTAAATAAATATTTCATAAAAACTGTTTAATATGCTGAGATTTTAGCTGAGACTATTATCTTATTTTTTAATATTTATTTATTTATTTCCTTTTGTTGCCCTTGTTTTATTGTTGTAGTTATTATTGTTGTCATTATTGGATAGGACAGAGAGAAATGGAGAGAGGAGGGGAAGACAGAGAGGGGGAGAGAAAGACAGACACCTGCAGACCTGCTTCACCACCTGTGAAAGGACTCCCCTGCAGGTGGGGAGCTGGGAGCTCAAACCTGGATCCTTCCGCAGGTCCTTGCACTTGGAGCCACATGCGCTTAACCCACTTTGCTACTGCCCGACTCCCAACTATTATCTTATTTTTAAATGTTGTCATTTCCATTGCTAATACATTACTCTTATATATGCTTACTTTATTTACAAAATACCTATCTTTAATATTTTTTATAAGATGTTCTACAGGTCATGCAATTCAGTAAGTGTGGCCAAATCTCCATAAACATTACTCTCTTTGTTCTTTTGTTTTCCAGAGATGTTAGACTTCCCTCTAGTGTCCCTGGTATGTAGATTTATATTGCCTCATTTCTCCTCAATTAGTATAAAATCAGTTCTCCAGTGGGGACCCTTCAGCTTCCAGGTGTGTGGGATTTGGTAGGTCGAACAACGATTATTGATAATAATTTGAATCTTATATTGTCTTTCAACTTAAGCCTTCTTGATTCTGGACTTCTCCTTGGCCACTTGGAATGCTTCTGATTTTAGAAAAAAACAGGAGCTTAGGGGGGCAGGTGGTGGCACACCTGTATGAGTGCACAAGGATCGGAGTTTGAGCCCCCGGTCCCCACCTGCAGGGGGAAAGCTTTGCAAGTGGTGAAGTAGGGCTGTAGGTATCTCTCTGTCTCTCTCCCTCTCTATCTCCTCCTTCCCTCTAAATTTCTGGCTGTCTCTACACAATAAATAAATAAATAAAAACATTTTTAAAAAGGAAAGAAAAGCAGGCATTGTGAATTAAATGGTGGTAGCAATCCTTGGAGGTCGTTTGTGTGTTATAAACAGAAAGGTGATTGACCTAAAAACATTTTAGTTATTATCTGTATTTTGTTGTATTGTTTCACATTTGAAGAACTCTCAGTGTACACATCTCACTTGCTTCTACATTCATATGGTTCTGTATGCATTTATCTGTTGGTTCAATGAAGTTTGATTTGGTTTCCTTTGTAGCATTTCTCCACTCAGGGCTACCTCTTATTGTCACCTCATTTTCTTTCTCTGGGTTTACTTTAAAGGTTTACTGGTTAACTGATTATTCATTAGCCTATGCTCACATTAAAGAAATTACTAGTTCTGTGTTTGTAGCCATGGAAACAAATAAACTCTCACATGTGATTGTTCAGCACTAATCTTTTGTTCATGATGCTATCAGCAGATGACTTTTATGTCAACAGAATGTTGAAAATCTGGAACTCTCATGCTTTCTATGACTTTCAGACATAATTTACACTTCTTTTTCTAAAGATTTCTCATCCTGATCATCTTCTGTATGAAATAAGAGTCATGTAAATGCAGCTATATGGAGGAGTCAAGATTGCACTAAACCAGCAATATTTTTATGGCTTTTTCATTTCATTGTCTCAACTGCAGTCACATGGTCTCTTTCATTACAGGGAAAATTAAGCCATGTAGTGTCTCTGTGTATAAAGACAGAACAGATACATGGAAACATAGAGAACTTCATCTTTTGTATATGAGGAAGGCTTTCAGGGGCAAGTTCTATGATATGTTTTCAAGCAAAGATAGGGCCTTTGGTTTGATGACACAAGGTCTGAGGGCTCTTTGTAATAGAAAACACTCTTCTCTCTCTTATTTTTTTAAATTTATTTATTGGGGGGGGTCAACATTTTACAACCCACAGTAAATATAATAGCTTGTGCATGCATAATATTTCCCAGTTTGCCACATAACAAAAATATGGAAAGTTTGGCGAATTTACATGTCCTCCTCACACAGAGGCCATGTTAATGTATATGTGCTGACAAAGTAAGCACTACTCTCTTTTTTATTGAGTCTTTTTTTTTTCCTCCAGGGTTATCACTGAAGCTCGGTGCCAGCACTATAAATCCACTGCTCCTGGTGACCATTTTTTTTCCCATTTTTATTGGATAAGACAAAGAGAACTTGAGAGGAGAAGGGGAGAAAGAGAAAGAGAGAGAAAGGCACCTGTACACCTGCTTCACCCACAGCTTGTGAAGTGTTCCCTGTGTGTGTGTGTGTAGAGGGGGCTGGGCTCGAACCCAGCTTCTTATGCAGGACCTTGCAGTTAGTACTATGTGTGCTTAACCAGGTATACCACTGCCTGGCCCTCAAAACATTCTACTCCCTAAACTGTGGTGTTGGGGAAGATTTAGAGAAGGATTGCTCAGAAATTGAGCGATGAGACAAGCCACTAATGATTAAGCTAATACCCTTGTGAAAGGTCTCTCAACTGACATTTCTACCTTTTCTTTTTATTTATGACACCCTAATTTGCTAATATGCAGATGGTCTGTAGTCACCTGATTGTCCTGCAGGGTCACTGCCTGCCAGCTTGTATCAGTTTTTCCTACGTGAAGTGAAGTTATTTTAGACAATTGTTCATATTAAGTGTGAAATATCACGTCTCTTCAGGCTCTGTGCCATCACAACACTACCATCACTAAGGTGTTGGCCTCCTTTGCCTGCAGGCCACTCAAATCCTCCTTCTTCCTCTTTCCATCTCACTTTCATCTGTCTCTGGGTGTGTTTTTGACAGTTTTGGTATGTTGCAGTGCTTCACTCCATTTTATTGTAGATCCCACATATGACTAAGATCATCTTTATTTTCCCCCCTTGTCCTCTGTCATATTTTTCTTACCATGACACGCTCGAGGTCCTTTCCTTATAGGAAAAGGCAATATTAACTATCTCATTTCTTATAGTTAAGTAGTATTCCATTGTGTAAAAAATACCATCTGTAGGGAGCTGGGCGGTAGTGCAGCCGGTTAAGCGCACAAAGCGCAAAGCACAAGGGCCAGAAAGGATCTTGGTTCAAGCCCCCAGCTCCCCACCTTCAGGGCATTCACTTCATAAGCGGTGAAGCAGGTCTGCAGGTGTCTATCTTTCTCTTACCCTCTCTGTCTTCCCCTCCTCTCTTGGTTTCTCTCTGTCTCCTACATAGCCATAAATCTCCCCCTCCTCTCTTGATTTCTCTCTGTCTCCTATCCAGCAATAAATCTTTCCCTGTTCTCTTGATTTATCTGTGTCTCCTATCCAACAACAACAGCTGTAACAACAATAACAACAACAACAAGGGCAACAAAATGGAAAAAAAAGGCCTCCAGCAACAGTGGATTTGTGGTGCAGGCACTGAACCCCAGCTGTTACCCTGGAGGCAAAAAAGAAAAAAAATATATACCATCTGTTTTCTAGCCACTGGTCATTGAGAACTTTGGCTTTTTCCATACATTGCCTCTTATAAACAGCTCTTCAACAAAGAGATATCTGTTCAGATCATGCAATCACTTTCGATCACACATTCTGACAATGTTGACAGATTTTGTTTTTCATTTTCTACTTTTGTGTCTGGCATTTATTTAAATTCCTATATTGAGATTAGTTGTAGAGGATAAAAGATGAGTACTTTTGAACAATCTACATCTCAATATCACAAATTTGTATTTCACAGTTAAGAGAAAGTGACCTATGGGATGGTTTGTAGATTGTTGCTCTTAAAATGCTCATTTTTTTTTTCATTTTTCTTTTGCTTTATTGAAAGATATCAAAATTTAATATGGATAAATGTCATTATGGTTATCCTTGCTTTCTTGGAAGGTTTTATTTTGAACAAACTATTGCATATATGTTAATTTTATCCTAGTGGGTTACAATATTACAACTACTAAGTCACTTCAAGTTCAGTTATACAACACACAAAACCAGATTTATTACACTTTTATTTCTGCTGAAGATCAATTGAGTGCTGAACATGGAGGGTGAAGATTTAACAGAAGATTGACCTGTCACAGAACATACAAAGAAATTCTCTGCTCTACAGTTTTTTTTTTTTTTAGCAAGTCACAAAGTGTGAATTTAACAGGAACAAAACAGAAACAAGATATTTTGGATAAAGTATAGTATTCACACAAAGAATGTGTCTCAAAATATCTCTGTCATGTCAGAGGGACCTTCTCTGCCAACCAGTTTCCTTTTGAATTTTTAAGTCAACCTACTATATTGTTCCAGGTGCTTATTTCACCACATAAGAGAAATTAGCCCCAGTTCCTGACTGTCAAGTTATAATATTTCTTGACTGTATCATATATATCAAGCTTCTAGGGAAACTTACTTGTATAAAGAATTTGATTTATGAGTCTGAATTCAGTTTCTAATTGAATAACCTACTAGTTGAATTCTTAATGACCTTTTACTATTTCTATTGCAATCTGGTTTTCACCTCCAGGTACTTATTCGAAATACCTAATACCACTTTTTGATGAGTCACTCCTATTTATTTAGTTCGGTGGAAGTTTTCCCAAATCTTGTTTTACTCCGGTCTGTGTTCAATATTAATTAATAACCTTGAAATCTAAATGTCTCTTTACTTTTATTCTTTTATTTTCTTCCTTACTGTCTGCCTTCTGTCTTTTTTTTTTTTTTTTTGGAATTTGCACCCAGATAAATAATCTCCACTCTAAGCCCACCCTGTACCCCCACCCCTACCACCTGTGTTATTGCTGGGGTTCCTTGCCTGCTACTCTACTCCTCCTGGTGATCCTTATGTTATCAATATAAAGAGAGGGAGAGAGAGAGAGAAGAGAGAGAGAGAAGAGAGAGAGAGAGAGAGAGAGAGAGAGAGAGAGAGAGAGAGGACATGAAGGAGAAGGGAAAAAGGGAAAGAAGAGAAAGAAGCATGGGAGGAAGGAAGGAAGGAAGGAATGAAGGAAAGGAGGGAGGAAAGGAGGGAGGGAAGAAGGAAGGAAGAAGGGAGGGAAGAAAGGAAGGGAGGGAGGAAGGAAAAGAAAGAGATCCCAGAAACACTCCCCCACTGTGGCAGAAGCTTCCTGCCTGCAGGACAGGAGCAGACTCTCGAACCCTGGTCCTTACACACAGTAAGGTGTGTTTTACCAGATGCACCACTGCCTGATCCCTCATCTCTTACTCTTCATGACACAGTTTTCTCCCTTTTTATTGCTTTTGTTTAAATGCTTTTCTCAAAGGGCATTGTGTTTCTTTTTCATTTTCCTGTCGATATGTGTATCACATGTCCATATGCTCAGATTTTCTGTTTCACTTTCCTTCTCTTCCATTCTTTCATGTCATTCCTGATGTATCCCATTCATTGTCCATTTCTGTAAGCATTTCGTAAGTTAAAAATATATATCCTATTTTACCCAGTTTCAATTCTAGGATGAATGATTTCACAACCTACATAAACACACAGAAACTTTTATTTATTTTATTTTATTTTATTTTATTGCCACCTGCGTCATTACTGGGGCTCAGTGCTTGCACAATGAATCCAACGCCCCCAGTAGCCTTTTTTTTCATTTTTCCTTTATTTTTTTTAAATTAAAGATAGGTTTAAACAAATAGAGAAACTGGGGCAGAGAGGAAGAAACAGAAAGAGACACCTGCAGCCCTGCTTCACAACTCATGAAGCTTCCTTCCTGTAGGTGGGAACCAAGGCTACAACCTGGGTCTCTGACCAATGTGTAGATTTCATCCAATGCACCACTGCCTATTCCCAAACACAGAGGACTTTATTTGGATAACTCATAGTTATTTCAGATTTATTATGTTTGAAAATGAGCCAGTTACATCTTACTCCTTTTCTTATCATTTCTTTCTTCCCTGTATTTCCTTTATTTTTTTGAAAACCCAATTTATGTATTTATTTTATGAGAGACCAACATCAGAACATCATGATGGCATGGATATGAAGCTGTAGCTCCTACCTAGGGTCTCCGATATGTAATGTGGGCATTGGGCCCTGTGAGATTTCCCCATGACCACATTTATTACATTTTTTTCAGTAACCAATTTTATGGAGTGAATCAAATGTTTCATCCATTCAAGCTCCTTAATAACTTTAAAATAAATCATTCCATTTTTTCTTAAAGCCTGTATTACTTCTTCCCATTGTACTTATTTATTGATTGACTGATGCCATTAATGTTATCACTCAGTCTTGGTACCTGCATAACCAATCCACTGCTCTCAACAGGCATTTTTTCTTTTTTCTTTTCTTTCCATCCTTTATTTTTCCTTTGATAGTTCAGATAGAAAATGGGGGGGGGGGGTGAGGGTGGGAGAGGGTGGTCAGTGACAAGTCCACTTAATTGCACATAGTATGAAGTGCAAGAACCTGGAGCAAGGATCCAGGTTTGAGTCCCAGCTCCCCACCTGCAGGGGGTTGCTTAACAAGAGGTGAAGCAGGTCTGTAGGTGTCTCTCTGTCTTTCTCCCTATCTTTGCTGGGATATCCTAAGGGTGCTTCTCCCTGAGCAAGTGCTCTCTGGGTTGGAGAGAACTTAACTGGAGCCAACCTAGGCAGCTGTGTGGGAAAGGGATCATGAACTCATGTTGGGCTAGCATCGCAGGAGAGAGACTTTGGGACTCGTGGAGCCAGAAGGCAATCCAATGTGTTTAATCAGAAAAGAAGATTCTTTTATACATCCCAAGAAGGAAGTGGTAGGGTGTGGCTAAGAGAGGAGGCAGAGCAAAAAGAGAGTGCAAACCAGTGGGGATTAAATAGTGGAAAACAGGCTGTGACTAGGAGAGGGGGCAGAGTGGAAAAAAAGCACAAACCAGTGGGGATTAAACCAATGTGGGTCTCAAACAAAACAATGATTATGTAAATAGACCACAGCGTTAAGCAATGCAAGCGAACCTAACGTGATGATCAAAACAGCAGGTCTTAGAAGCAGAATTAGAAGCAGACCAACATATCTTCCCTCCCCTCTCAATTTTTCTCTATTCTATTCAATAAAATGGCCACCAGTAGCACTGGATTTATAGTGCTGGTGCTGAGCCCCAGCAATAGCTCTGGAGGAAAAAGAACAATGAAAGAAATTGAGCAAGGAGTAATAGAGGGTGAAACAGAAATACACCTGCAGCACTGCTTCAGTCTTCCCCTGCAGTTGGGCACCAGGCATTTGAACCCAGGTCCTTATGCATGGAGCACGTAGGGTCAACTGGGTGGGTCACTTCCTACCCTCAATTTTTTAAAGTTTGCTTATTTGTTTATTAGTTTTCACGAGAGAGATGAAAATAGAGGCTGGGTGGTGGTGTACCTGGTTAAGTGCAAGTATTACCAAGCAAACATAAGGAACCAGATTTAAGCCCCTGCTCCCTGTCTACTTAGGTAAATCTTCACCAGTCTTGAAGCAGTACTTCAGGCATCAATCTCTCTCTCTCTCTCCCTCTCCCTCTCCCTCTCCCTCTCCCTCTCCCTCTCCCTCTCCCTCTCCCTCTCCCTCTCCCTCTCCTTCTCCCTCTCCCTCTCCCTCTCTTTCTCCTTCTCTGTCTAGCTCTCCCTCCCTTTTTCTTTCTGTTTTAATAAAATAAATAACATTTAAAAAGAAAGAGGAACTATACATAGACAGGAACATGTTTAACTCTGAAATATGATAACAAGGACTTAACCTATAGCCACCCATCTGATGCTTAATGCACTTGCTTTCCTGTTTTCCACCTTCCTTGTTTTCTATAATGCTGGCTCTCCTTCCTCCCCCACTGTTAGATTTATATGCAAGGCATCAAATGTCCTTAGGGCACTATTTACTAAGGTATGTCAATACTTACTCGTATTTTTATGGAGGTTTAACTTGGATATCACTCCCTCTGTGTTTCTCTAGCTATTCATGCTTTTTCAAAAACAAAAAAACAAAAAAAAAAAAAAAGGGAAAAAAAGGCACCCATTGCTTAATGCAACTGAGAACACATAAATTTAGATATTTTTGCTAAAAGAATTGAAGGTCTAACTATGATCTTGAAATGTGTCCCTTCTTATCTTCCTCCTCCTCCCCTTCCTCCTCTTTCCTTGCAATTTGCATCTGTTCTCAACCCTCATGCTTTGATGAATGGGAATTTTGAACCAAGATGGTGTTTAGATTATCAAACCACCACCTCCATTTTGAATCAGCTTGGCTCTGATTTGCACCCAAATTGTTTTGTCTGCCTTAAGAGAGAAAGATGAAAAATAAGAGAGAGACACAGAGAGAGAGAGAGAGAGAGAGAGAGAGAGAGAGAGAGAGGAGAGAGGAGAGAGGAGAGAGGAGAGAGGAGAGAGGAGAGAGGAGAGAGATCCTTGCTGCACTTGTACACTGCTTATGACATCTCCTCCCTGAAGGTGACAACTAGGGTCTTGAACTCTGGCCCTTGGGCATAGTTCTGTGTATGCCCTACCTGGTATGCTACCACTCAGCTTGTACTTTGGTAAACATTTTAGCCTTTTACATTGAAGCAAAGTATTTAGTCTGTTGACATAAAGGTATATAATCACATAAAAGTGTGTAACTTCCATCATGTATTGTACATACTTATTATGTATAAGTCGCCAATAGGCTAATTAAGAAGTATATTGTAATTTTCCATATTAAGCACTCATCCTTATGAGATGGGGTGTTCTCTTTTTATGTTTATGTCAAACATTTTCCAGTTATTTTGTATAATTTGTAAACTGTTTTAGCTTATGTTTTTCTGTGCTCTACAGGCATTAATTTGATATAAATTTCTGAACGTATGTGATTTATTTTCCAAAGGAAATTCAATTTTTTTAATAAAAATGATATCCTACTTGTACATGAGACTGTTGAAGTCATGAATTAAGGACACAGGTCTTTTAATGGTGTTATTGGTAAGCCAATCCATATCTAGAACAAATAATTTAAATATTGTTACACAGCTATAAATATCTTTACATAGTTAACTTTACAGAAATGACTTTACAGTTAATAGCAATGGGTGGAATCTCTAAAAGCAAAAATAGAATATAAAGATAACATAAGGGACTTCTGTTTTATCTCTGATTTTATTTTATTTTTTGCTTTATAATGACAAGAATAAACCTCAGTCACAATGCAAATAAATAAATAAGAAACTATAGCTAGTCATTTCATTTTGTTTCCATGAATTCAATAACCTAGAGCTCATATTACACTAAGCGACCTCCTCATTAGAAATTCTGCTACTGGACTTATATATATTTTTTGTATTTATATTCCAAACTGCAGTGACCTGTCTGTTGCCAAAAATGTTCATTAAATGAATAGATGGGATTTGATTTTCAAGACAGCTGTTTCTGGTGACTAATCTATACTTAATATCTTTTATTTCCATAAAAAGAACATCTTTGTGGTGATTTAAAATTAGCTTTCCTGATGTCTTTGCTATTCTTATTGAGAACAGTTGTCTGTGTTGTTACTTGAGTTTTTGAAAGAGTCTTGTGCTATGGATGATTTTTTAAAATATAGATGCTCTTAGTTTGTGGTGTCTAATGAAGCAATCCCATAATCAAAAGTTCCTATTGTTGGTTGTACATGTCATATGTGATTCACTCAAAGGTTACATGAGAGAGCTTAACTGTAGGTGTTACAAATGATTTGATTCTCTTAACATATATTCTAGCACTTATTTACTGCTGAATCCATGGAGGTCATGTACTCATTGAATTTTCACTTTTGTTTCATACATTTAAAAAATTATAGAATGGTGGGAAGAGGGTAGATAATGCATAATGGTTGTGCAAACAGACTCTCATGCCTGAGGCTCCAAAGTCCCAGGTTCAATCCTTTGAACTACTATAAGCCAGAGCTAAACAGTGCTCTTGTTAAAAATTTAAAAAAGGGGAGTTGGGCAGTAGTGCAGCAGGTTAAGCGCGGGTGGCGCAAGGAACAAGGACCGGCTTAAGGATCCCAGTTCCAACCCCTGGCTCCCCACCTGCAGGGGAGTCCCTTCACAGGTAGTGAAGCAGGTCTGCAGGTGTCTATCTTTCTGTTCCCCCCTCCATTTCTCTCTGTCCTATCCAACAACAATGACATCAGTAACAACAACAACTACAACAGTGATAAAACAACAGTAATAAAACAATAGAATTATAATTAAAAAAATAAATATTGAATCTACCTCTGTGATCTCACAGTTTACATCTGAGAGAGCAGAGTAACAAAACCAGAAATAAAATGATTCGTTTTGATTTAGTGCTTTAATCGTCTACATAAGAAATATTTGAGAAGTTCTCTATAAATCTTTGCACAATTTAAACTATTTGCTCTACTGGTCCCTTCAGGAATAATGACTGGAAGAACACATCAAAAGTAAGAGGCCCTTATTATGCTGAAGTGCTAAAAAGTGATCTCATTAATAAGACCTGCGGTGACACTTAGAATTATACTTTGCTTCTGAGCTTCACGGAGATTCTATTTAAATAAGTTTGGCTGTAACCATAAGTGCATAGATAATGCCTGTGGACAAGATGAATGTTAATCTGCTTATTGGCCTTCTTCACTTGTAACCAAAGTCCAGATCAGAAATGTCTACTGACAGTTCTCACAGAGACAACTGAGTTTCTGATGTCTATCCTACTAAATTTTATTTGAAATGAAAGGAAGTCAGTATCCATAACAGATATCACCATGTATATAGCAATATATTTTTGTTAATCATTATTTTACTTTTTTAGCTTTTTATTGCTGTGATAGTGTGAGTATAATATTTTGAAAAGAGAAAATAAACTCTTCCATAAGTATGCTCCCATTTAATTAGTTTACCCAATGAAGTATATGGAGTAAGGTCTACAAATTTTATAAGTTAATCTTTTCCGTTACAATTACCTTTTTAAGTGATTTAAAAAAAATTTTTAATCTTTATTTATTGGACAGAGCCAACCACAAATTGTGAGGAAAGGAAATGATAGAGAGGGAAAGAGACAAAAGGACACCTGCATCACTGATTAACCACTCACAAAGCTTTCCCCCTGAACAAGAGGACATGAGGCTTGAACTTGGGTCCTTGCGCATTGTAACATGTGCACTCAACCAGGTGCACCACCAATTATGTTTTGTTTTAAACATTTCAACATTTCGGAATGGTTGGTGGCACACCTGGTGAACACCATGTTACAATGCACAGGGAGCTGGATTTGAGCCCCTGGTCCCCACCTGCAGGGGGAAAACTTCACAAATGATGAAGTAGAGCTGCAGGTTTCTTTATCTGTCTGTCTGTTTGTCTATCTATCTGTCTATTTGTCTATCTATCTATCTATCTCTCTCTCTGTCTGTCTATCTCCCCATCTTGATTTCTGACTGTCTCTATCCAGTAAATAAAGAGAAGAAAAACTTGAAAACAAGAAAGCTTATGAAGATTGTTTAAAAATACTAATTCTATGCCTATTTTATGTTTATTTTCATTAATGTTAAGTGGATGATGAAAGCCTGCATTTGGGCTTATAGTTTCAATTATTATCAATATTCATTGAAGATTCTGATTTGACAATATACTCAACTGATGTTTTTAGGAAAGTGAACCCTGAAGCAGGATTAAATCAGTGTAATATTGATTGATAACATTATATAAGTTTCAGGTGTGAATCATTACAAATCAACAGATGTGTATGCTACAAAAGTTTGCCACTCAACATTTCATTTCATCCTTCATTATATAATAAGCCATTTTACCTAGTAACTACTAGCTTGGTTTTAGAGTCAAAAAGTCTATTTTTGTCTTATTAATCCATTCATATGTTTTGCCTATGTGCCACATATGAATGAGTTAATGCCTATTATTCTTTTAAAAAATACTTATGAAAAGGAAACACTGACAAAACCATAGGATAAGAGGGGTACAACTCCATACAATCCCCACCACCAGAACTCCATATCCCACCCCCTGCCCTGATAGCTTTCCTATTCTTTATCCCTCTGGGAGCATGGACCCAGGGTCATTGTGGGTTGCAGAGGGTGGAAGGTCTGGCTTCTGTAATTGATTCCTAGCTGAACATGGGCGTTGATAGGTCGATCCAGACTCCCAGCCTGTCTCTCTCTTTCCCTAGTGGGGCAGGAATCTGGGAAAGACACATAATACTCAAAGAGATAAGGAATTTTTTTCTGTACTTCACAACTACCTAGACTTATGTGTTAATATATATGAGTGAAGTACATGTAATGTAATATCTACTTGGCATTTCCCTGATGACTTCAATCCAAGGTACAATATGTTATAAACTGGTGGCTCACTTAGTAGGATCAGAGGTGACTTTTCTATATTTCATCTGTCATTTTCCTTTATCTTAGATAAAGGTGCCAAGTGAGCTCCTTCTATATTTGGAACAGGATAGCAATCCTGTTTTTCTAGGAGCTTTCCATTTCACTGGAATGCTCTTGGTTTCAGTTCTGAGTTTGATCTTTATTGTCAATCAAGTGTCTGTATCTTTCAGGGCTAAGCTGATTAAAGAGCTACCAAGTAGCTACAAAACTGTTCCCATGTGCTACAAGATAACTGACATCACACAGCATTATTTCTCTTATTTTCTAATTAACTGATGTATACAAAATAGTCCACATTCTCAAACCTTCTTTGGATATACCCAACATAGAACAATGTGTAGGCAGTGTACTTCTTCAGTGTCTCTATTACAAAATGATTGCAAGCATAGTATTAGAAAATACCTCAGTTCTATCACATTATTTCCATTTACTTTATATGATGAAGACATTTCAGATCTATTTTCTTAGAAGTGTTCAATTATATAATACAGAGCCTTGAGCCGCACTAGCATGCTGTGCATTCAATGTACCAGACATGTTAATCTTAAAACACATTGAATGGGAGTCGGGCAGTAGCGCAGCGAGTTAAGCTCAAGTGGAGACACAAGGAGCAAGGACTGGCATAAGAATCCTGGTTCACGGGGGCGAAGGGGGGAGGTGGCTTCACAGGTGGTGAAGCAGGTCTGCAGGTGTCTATCTTTTTCTCCCCCTCTGTCTTCCCCTCCTCTCTCCATTTCTCTCTGTCCTATCCAACAATGACGACATCAATAACAACAACAATAATAACTACAACAATAAAAAAGTACTACAAATGTAGATTTATTTTCTCTCTTAATACTGTAATAACCATTTGGTGGGTGTTAATAGTATATGTGTGTATGTGTGTGTATTCATGTGTGCTGATATATGTATTTAGGTGTGTCTGCTTGTATGTATTGATGAGCTTATATTTTTATTCACATATGAAATTGTGTGCCTCTGTTTTATAAAGCTCTTCTTTCTCCGGCATAAGGATCCTGGTTCGAACCCTGGCTCCCCACCTGCAGGGGAGTCGCTTCACAGGCGGTGAAGCAGGTCTGCAGGTGTCTGTCTTTCTCTCCCCCTCTCTGTCTTCCCCTCCTCTCTCCGTTTCTCTCTGTCCTATCCAACAACAATGACGACAACAATAATAGCTACAACAATAAAACAACAAGGGCAACAAAAGGGAATAAATAAATAAAATAAAATATTTAAAAAAATTACTTAAAAAGAAAATTTAAAAAAAAAGCTCTTCTTTCTCAAAATGTTTCCACAAGCATCTCTATGTTATGAAAACATCTCTGTTTTGTCATCTTATGCTGATTATGCAATATGATATTATACAATCCTATATAACTTACATTAAAGAGTATAAAAAATAATGCATACACACACACACAATATCTCTACCCTCAAGGGATATTTTGCTTGTTTCATCTTTTTGAAGCAAACATTTCTGTTGGTTCTCAAGTTCTACAACTGTATCAGTAAATTACTGACCCATAGTAAGTTAGTGATTAGCTTTCACCGTATCTTAAAAGTTTCCATATTTATATTATAAGTCAAAGTGATCATTTCCATTGCATTTGGCTATAGTGGCTGACTGACGCATATTTCTCTCTAGATCCTATGTATGTTTTCTTTATGGTAATGACTTTCTAGCTAAAGAAAAAGTGGCTAAATATTTCACTAGAACTACTTTGGGGAACATTTCACTAAGCACTTTATTTATCTTTTTTTTTTCCCAGTAGGGTTATCTCTGGATCTCAGTACCTATATGACTCCACTATACCTAGCAAACAATCCTTTTTGTTTCTTTGTAATAAAGTGTGGAATCTAGAGTAGGAGAGAAATGGAGAGAGAAGGAGAGGTACTGTAAATAGCATCACTAGTTAGGAAGTGTCCTCCTCTTACTCTCATGGGCACAAACCCAGTTCCTTGCACATGGTGACACATCCATTATACTGAATTACCTGCTGCCCCTTATTGATCTTCCATAACAACAAATATATTTGAAAAAATATTTTAAGGAACATTTTTATGAATTTATTACTGAAATCAAGCAGAACACCATAAAGAACTCAGTAATTTTACATTTGGTTATTGGAAAAGCCGTGACTTTTCTATACAAAAATGTGATGTGACCTTTCCAAAAATCCAGTATTTTCCATGACTATATAGAAGCATAAGTTCAAATCTCTTTTCTATTAGAATGTCTATATATTATGTTTTTTGAAGTCATTAATAAAAAAAAACAACACTAGCTATATCTTGAGATTAGTGCACAAAACTGATGAGAGATCTGGAAATGAGGCCAACATGTTCAAATGCTACAGGAAAGGCAAGACACTTGTCGCAAAATTAGGCGAACAATGTTAGCTAAAGTATCAGCAACAGAATGAATAAATCCCTATATGTATATTTGTGTTATTATAGAAAATTGAAATGACTAGGAATGAGAATGAATCTACTTCAGTGTTGCTAATTCTCTGTTGAACCCATTCTATTACAATGGGAGAATAGGTCTTGGTTTACTTTGCAGCTAAGGCTTCACACAGCAATGGATAGTTAGGGTTCTGTCAACAACAGAAAAAAGAAAAAAAAAAGTACTGAGGAAGTTTAAAAAATAACTACAACTAAACATGCTTGTGATTCAATCTGGTCCTAGTTGTCACCAGCCTTGGGGGGGGGGTGAAATGAGGAGGCATGTGATTATATCCTTGATGAAGAGCTGTGGTGTTCAGGCTAGGGTCCTTATTTCATTATACTAAATTCTACTCCTACATATTTTGTTCGTCCATCAACTGGTGGTCCTCAGCCTTCTCTTTTTGGCTTATCTCACTTAACACCATTTCTTCAATCTCCATCTAAGAGAAGATAGTTTTGAAAGACCTAGATTCTTTTGGTATGTGGAGAGATTTCCCCTATTACTTATCTCAGTGCAAGAAAGATAGAAAATTCTAACAGTATTTCAATTAGCAGAACTACACACAAAATAGGACTTGTTTTTTCCCCTAGGACCACCAGTTGATGGACGAACAAAATATGTAGGAGTAAAATTTAGTATAATGAAATAAGGACCCTGTCTGTTCCTCTATGTCTATTTGATTGAGAAGGTACATGGAAAATTTGGTCAAGTCAATTGGAGGTAGACTTGGGTTTTATACTGATGCAAAGTTAACCCAGGTTTTATTTTGCTTGTGTGTTTGTTTGGGGGTTAATGGTTTACACTATAGCTGCTGATACTTGGGTACAGTTTTTCAACTCACGGTGATGGGTGCCTGTAACTCATTCTCACCTGTAGTCTAGGTTCATCCATGTACCTTCTCAATCAAATAGACATAGAGGAACAGACAGGGAGAGAGTGAAAAAGACCATTCTTAATAGCTGACTAGTTTTCCATTGTATATGTAGACTATGACTTTCTTAGCCACTCATCTGTTGTTGGACACCTAGGTTGCTTCCAAGTTTTGACTGTTACAAATTGTGCTGCTATGAAAAGAGGTATACACAGATCTTTTTGGATGAGTGTGCTTGGTTCCTTAGAATATATCCTTAGGAGAAGAATTTCCAGGTCATAGGGTTTGGTCCATGTCTAATCTTTTTAGAGTCCTCCAAACTGCTCTCTTGATTATATACATTATATATTAATTACAATATGATGATGATTATTATAAGACTCAATTTAGGAATTTGTCATATTCCATAATTATCATTTTTATTTTGGTGGAAAACTTTAAGATAGTTCGTAAGCTTAATGACCATAATCTAAAAGACCATACTGCACATTAACTTGTCAGAATTTGTGTATTAACTAGCTGCTAGTTTTCCACCTTAAATCTCTAGACTATTCTCCCACCTTAGAGCATCTGGTAACCACCATTCAGCTCTCTTTTTCACGATTTTGGCTTTTTTAGATTTCATATACAAATAGTCTCCTAGTGTATTTGTCTGTGTCTAACATATTTGGTTTAATGTGATGCATTTAGGTTTCCCTATGTTGTCAGAAATAGTAGGACCTTATTCTTTCAGGACTAAAAAGGTGTGTGTGTGTGTGTGTGTGTGTGTGTGTGTGTGTGTGTGACTTCTGTGTTGATAGCCACTTATGTTGTCCAGTGGACATGCAGAGTCCACTGATACACAACTTAGTGATGGGAATAAGTTCTGAGAATGGTGGGTGTGACCCAGCCATTCCTGGTGTGTGAACACAGCAGTGTGGATTTTGTATATTTAGGTACTTTGATAAATAAAACAATACATGATAAAAAAGACAAGCACAAAGGAAAATGTGTTAACATGTAGTCAACAGAAACTGTAGGTGAATGTTCTAGCGTGAAACAGTAGTATGTCATATGGCTGTTGAGCAGGCCATCAGGCAATAGAAACTGGGGAAGTACCATACTTGTCAGAAATACCATGTTTAGTTTGTTAACATTTTATTTACTATTGGATTAAGACAGATAACTCAAGAGGAAAGGGGGCATAAAGTAGAAGAGAAAAAGAAAGACACCTGCATCACTTCTTCACTGTTCAGCCGTCCCTCCTGTGGGGGTTGGGGGTTGGGAGCTGGAAGCTGTGTCTTTGAGGTCTGTATTGTGTGTGCTTTGCCAAGTGCACAACTGTCAGCCCCCTGAAGCAGAAATACTGTTATGTGACAGATGTATGTAGAAGTCCCGGAATAAAAATTCCTGCATATAAAGTCAACTAATAATTTCCAACAGAGTTTAAAATCCTTAAGCAGAAAAGGATAGTCTCTTCAACAGATGGTGTTAAAAACTAGATAACCACTTATGGAAAAAATGAAATTGGACTTTTGTCTTATACAAGATATACAAATATCTCTAAGGGGTCCAGGAGGTGGTGCACCAGTTAAAGGCACATAGTACAAAGTGCAAGGACAGATCCACATATGGATCCTGGTTCCAGTCCTGGCTCCCCACCTGCAGGGGGGGGGGTGTCGCTTCAGAAGTGGTGAAGCAGGTCTGCAGGTGTCTATCTGACTATCTTTCTCTGTCTTCCCCTCCCTTCTCAATTTATCACTGTCCTATTTTAAAAAAAAAGTAGAATCACAAATATAAGACCTAATACCATAAAATCTGAAAACACAGAAATTACGTTTTTCAACATTAACCTATGATAGCAGAAGTAATAAAGGCTAAAGGCAAAAAAAAAAAAAAGAGGAAGTGTGACTAAGTCAAACTTAAAAGCTTCTATACTGCAGATAAACAAGGCCACTCTTTCTTCCCTCTGCAGTACTGAGTGAGGACAGGTTTCACCGCTTTCACAATCTAGAAACTATCTTCAGCTGAAGAGAGTTACCTTGACCAAGATCATACCCACATCTGGCTGAACAGCCAGTATCTAATGGCTGGACTGGCTTGGGTGTTGTGGTTTGTAAAGTACTGTAGCAATCTTATCAAAGTAAGACAACTCTTAGGTTTTAATTTATTTTGTTGTTGTTGTTTTATTGTTGCAGTTATTATTGTTGTTACTGATGTCTTTGTTGGGTAGGACAGAGAGAAATGGAGAGAGGAGGGGAAGACAGAGAGGGGGAGAGAAAGACAGACCCCTGCAGACCTGCTTCACCACCTGTGAAGCGACTCCCCCTGCAGGTGGGGATCCAGGATCCTTATTCCAGTCCTTGGCACTTTACACCAAATGCGCTTAACCCGCTGTGCTACCGCCCGACTCCCAGGTTTTAATATCAAAATGATCCATCCATCTACCTTAAAGTTCATTTCCACGACAGTAAGTCATTCTTTTTTAGATTCTCCCAAAATATATCCAATGCATCAAACAGAAATTAATGTTCTTGGGGGCTGGGTGGTGGCGCAGCGAGTTTAGCTCACATGGTGGGAAGCGCAAGGACTGGCATAAGGATCCTGGTTCGAACCCTTGGCTCCCCACCTGCAGGGGGTTCGCTTTACAGGTGGTGAAACAGGTCTGCAGGTGTCTGTCTTTCTCTTCCCCGCTCTGTCTTTGCCTCCTCTCTCGATTTCTCGCTGTCCTATCCAACATCAATAACAACAGCAATAATAACAAGAACAACGATAAACAACAAGGGTGACAAGAGGGAAAATAAATAATCATCTCCAGAAGCAGTGACTTTCTAGTGTGGACACCGAGTCCCAGCAATAACCCTGGAGGCAAAAAAGGAAGAAGAAATTAATATTCTAATTAAATTGAAGATGCATATCAGGGTGATTTTTATCACATTCGACACAGCACAAGCTTTATAATATAGTTTCCCTTTTAAATGTATTTATTTTCTGCACTGTATTTTCTCCCTACAAATCTCTTTTTGACATTTGTTTTTCTGACATAGCCCCAGAGTCCTCACTGTTGTATTCACATGTACTCTGCTCTTCATCATGGCTGCTACTGGCCTCAACTATCCTGCCTGAGAGAACACTGGCAAAAACCTAAAACAACCCAGACTAAAGCCTTATGAGAGAGAGAGAGAAAGATAGAGAGAGAGAGAGAGAGAGAGAGAGAGAGAGAGAGAGAGAGGAGAGAGTTGCTTCCACAGAAAAAGTATGCTTATTGAAATATTTTTTGAAGATTTTTAAAAAATATTTATCATTGGATAGAGACAGAGAGAAATCGAGAGGGAGATAGTGAGAGAAAGACAGAAAGATGCCTGGAGCCCTGCTTCAACACTCCTAAAGCTTTCCCTCTGCAGGTGGGGACCAGGGGTTGAACCCAGGTCCTTGTACGCAATAGTGTGTGTGATTAACCAGGTGCTCCACTGCCAGGCCCTTTATCAAAATATTTTTAATCCCCACTTTTATTTTTGTATTCTTTTTTTGTCTGAATGGAAAAATCAAAGCTTTCTGTGAGGCATTCTCTCATGAATTGTTTCTGACAGAGGCTGTTTGTCATTCATGCACATCAGGTCATCACTGTTACCTCCATGTGGACACTTTGTCAAATGAAAGTCACTGTGGCCTGAAAGATAACTCAATCATAAACTGCTATTCTTGGGTTCAAGCCCCTGGTCCCACTTGGGACAAAGTAAGGGTTCTGCTCACTCTCCCTTCTTCTCATAAAAATAAATAATTGTTCTCCTTCCCAAATCATTGGGGGTAGTTTGCAGTACAGTTGTGCTCCATGGTTACAATTTCTTATCTCTCTCTGATGTCTGTGCCTGATTCCCAACCCAGTGTAGGTCATTCTCTGCCATTGTAAAGGCCCCAAAGTGCTCTCCTACCCTCACCTCACAGAGCTGTTTGCATTGCAACAAATACTTATTTTAAAATAGTGGTAAGAATCATTGTCATAATTCCTAATTATATATTCACTGTGATAGTAACTCAGTTATTTCCAGTTACTCTTTTTTTTTTTCTTGTGACTTTTAAAATTATCACTGAAACTAAGTTTATTTATTTATTGAATAGAGACATACATCAAGAGGGAAGGGGAAGATAGTGGGCAGAGACAAGAGAGACACCTGCAGCACTGCTTCACCACTTATGAAGCTTTCTCCCTGCAGGGAGGGATCAGATTCTTGAACCCAGGTCTTTGCGCACTGTAATGTATGCTTTTCACCAGATGCGAACCACCACCTAGTCTATAAAAATAAGCTTTACTTATACATCAAGCCATGAGTTCATGCAAAGATGCAAACAGTTTAGTTATTTTCTTCCAAATATTTATATCAACTTACAAAGAAAAAGAGCTGAAATCTATATATAATCTTGGGGAAAATTTGGGGATGTCTTTGTTAGGTTTGATAGGCTGTTATTTCCTCTGCATTTATAACTTAGATTTTTTTTTTTAATTGACTCTGGGTACTATTAGTCATTTAAATGCTTAAGCAACGACAGCAAAAATAGTCTTATTAAGCAGAGGCTACACTGTATGGTTAATTGAAACAAGCTTTTTTTTTTTTTTTTTTTTGTCTCCAGGGTTATCTATGGGGCTCAGTGTTGGCACTAGGAATCCACTGCTCCTGGTGGCCATATTTTTCTATTTTATCGGGTAGGACAGAGAAAAATTGAGAGATGAGGGAAAACAAGAGGAGAGAGAAAGAGACACCTTGAGACCTGCTTCACCCACTAGTGAAGCACCCTCCCCCGCCCCCCCACACACATATGCACACACAGATGGGTAGCCAAGGACTCCTACCAAGATTTTTGTGTGGGTCCTTAAGCTTAGTGTTATGTAAAGTGAAATGGCTGAGCCACCTCCTGGCCTCCTGAGACCAGCTGTTAAGGAAATGTGCTGTCTGTCCACATTGAAAACAAAAAGCTAAGACTCATATTCACTTGTGAGAAGAAAGCAAAAAATTTGAGTGGCATATTTTTCAAAGAGGATATGATACTTTTGTATGCTGGAGATAATCTGTAGTTTTCTATAACACACGACTACATTTTTATGCATCTTTTAAATCAATGTTAGAGGTGTTGGAAGGCACAGAATTATTTATAATGTCAATCCAAATTACCTGCATTTTTTCCCCTTTAATCTTAGAGTCTATGGATTTAGAACCCAATGAACCATTGGAGAAGAAACTAAATTGTTATCACTTTGAAAACAAATTGCATTTATGTATTAGTGATTTATTATTGGTTTACAAAGTTACAAGATAACAGTGGTATAACTCCACATCATTATATCCCTAGAGTTCCGTGTCTACATTCTCTCCATTGGGAACTTCAGTGGTTCTCCCAAGATCACAGATATGGGTTGACTATTATTTCTATAATGATCTGTCTATCCACCTATCTGTATCTATCTATCTATCTATCTATCTATCTATCTATCTATCTATCATCTATCACCTATCTATCTAATTTTTACACCCCCCCCCTTTTCCCTATGTTCTGCCTTCTATTCCTAAGTCAAACCCGTGTTACTAAATCTGAATGTCCCTCTCTTTATCCTCTTCTCTCTCTGAGTCTGGATAGAATTGGAGTTCAGAGCCCTCTGATCATCTTCCCTTATCATTTACTCCACTGGGAGTATGGACCAACATTCTTTTTGGGGTGCAGAAGGCAGGAATTCTGGTTTCTGTAATTTCTTCTCCACTGGACATGGGTAGACAACATTTTTTGTTTATTTCATCTGAATAGAGCAGAGGAACTATAACTTCTAGTTTAAGGGAAAGTTATAAAATTTCCAAGCTAACAAGACATTTTGTTCTTTTCCATTTCAGCCATTTCTCATCATTTTTTTTTATCACCATCTTATAGTTAATAGTTGTTGATAAATTTTCCTCTGTTGCTTTTCAAATAGGTTAAATGATGTATATCTTTGTAGGCATTAGAAATATCTTTTTTTCCTCATAATTAAATTATACTTGTCCTGCTAAATTATATTGAGATTTTATTAATGCATTGATACAACATACCCCAGTTGTCTTAAAGGGCATATTACAAAGGTGATGTTTGTGTTTAAGAAAACTTCAAGAAAAAGAAGTATTTGTTCTTCTTTATTAAGCAGATTACTTCATAGTAGGAGGATATCTACTAAGAAATAAAACTAATATATAAAAAAGAATTAAATATCAGATACTGAATGCATTAAGCCCCTAATAATAACTTAGGTAAGATTTCAAGAGTTGTGGTTTCCAATATTCATCTGTTCATTAAACACTGTGCTAAGTCTGACATTTAGAGTTTGCCTACTAACAGAATTTAAATGAAAATCATAGTCTCTGAGGCTTCATAGGTAGTATTGTCTGAAATAACTAACCATTAGTGAGCTGACACATAGAATTTGCCAAGCATAGGTTTAGTTTAATATTAATTCCTATGTGTGTACATTTATATGTGTGTGTGTGTATGAGTTTTTCTTAAGAGAAATTTGAATTTAAATTTTATGATACATATTTCCCCTTTGTTTTCAGTTTCATGATATAATCAATTCCTGTGTCCTCATGTATTCAAGCTGTCATTTTCTAGTATATTCTTTCTGTTTTTACTGCTCTTAACTTTATAACTGATGTATTTGAATGAAGGCGAAGAAAGCTAGTTCATCAAGAATTGCCTTTTTATAAAGTATTAGGCATTATTGTACAACAGATTGTTAGAGATGAGAACTAGATTTTAAACAGTTACAAAACATTCTTCATTGGATTCCAGCTTATTGCTACTATATAATGCTGCTATTCATTTTTCATGTATTATTTTGACATTATTACATGATATTTTCTTGGTAACTTTTGAAAGTGATAGAAGCAGCTAGAAAAAAAATCACCAAAGAGCTTTATAAAGTGGTGTTTCTTCTCTCTCTCTCTCTCTCTCTCTCTCTCTCTCTCTTCATAGAGCTGTGAAGTTTTGGCAATAAAAAAATGCTGGGAACAACATGTCTCTTTATAACCATTATCTCTGCTACGAAAGCACTCATAATTAAGTTATTTAACTAGTTTCCTAACATGACACTTGATACTTGATATGACTGAAGTGTGAATGTGTCTCTGCAGATATTGATGGTTAATGATGAAATCTAGCTGGGAGCTTTGAGACAAGTGTCAGGGTATGGATGTTAATTGCCTGTTGGGTGAAGATGGAAAACTGAGAGTTTTGAGAGTTTTCATTTACATTTTTATGATATTTCTACATATCATATATATATATATATACTGATGACTATATATATAGTGACCAACTACCTCCTTTTAATTTTGGTCCTGAGCATAAATTCTTACAGCATCATTCAATTGATTAAATTATATTTCCAAATTCAATCTGATTGGAATAAACTACTGACAGAAATATTAATGCATATAAACACATGATAGCATGTGTCTTATAAATCATTATTTTCTCTAATAAGAAGATCTAAAATCTGAGTAGTCCATGAAGTAGAAGCTGTTTCAGATTGCTGTCCTGTTAAACTAGTAAAAGCAATGAAAAAATCATGTGTCAATCTACAAAATACAACCTGGATTTCTTTAGAAACTCCCTAAGTCACAGTCACTGAATTGCAGATGCTACTATGATTCCATCCTGACTTCCTGGGTGGAGGAACTCACCAGTGTGTCCTGGGACCTCACCTCTTCAGAGCCCTATCCCACTAGGGAAAATAGAAACAGACTGGGAATATGGATTGACCTGACAGTGCCCAAGTCCAGTAGAGAATCAATTACAGAAGCCAAACCTTCCACATTCTGCACCCCATAGAGAATTGTGGTCCATATTCCCAGAGGGAGTGAAATGTTAGAAGAAGGTGACCAGAAGGCTCTCAATCCCAAATCCATCAGGACCATGAGAGAAGAGGGAGAAAAGGATGTACATAGGGGGTCAGTGATAGTGGAGTGGGTTAAGTGCACACGGAACAAAGCACCAGAACCGGCCTAAGGCTCCCAGTTCAAGCCCCCATCTCCCTACCTTCAGGGGAGTCGCTTCTCAAGCAGTGAAGCAGGTATCCAGGTGTCTATCTTTCTCTCCCCATCTCTGGTCTCTGTCTTCCCCTCCTCTCTCAATTTCTTTCTGTTCTTTCCAACAACAGCAACATCTATAACATAACAACAGTAATAATAACCACAACAATGATAAAACAACAATGGCAACAAAAGGAAAAAAAAAGGCTCCAGGAGCAGTGGATTCGTGGTACAGGCACCAAGCCCCAGCAATAACCCTGGAGGCAAAAAAAAAAAAAAAGACATCTGGAAGTAAAAATAGATGTAGGTATGACCTAGAAAGGAAGAGAAAGTTTGACCATATATAAAATTGACCAAAAAAAAAAAAAAAAGACATATAACATACAGATAGTTGTAACAATAAAAGTCAGTCCATGTCTGTGATCTTGGAAGAACAATTGTAGTTTCCAGTGGAAGGAATGAGGACAGAGACTTAGGTGGTGGGAGCAGTGTGGAATTGTATTCTTGTTATCTTATTATTTTGTAAATCAACATTAAATCAATAATAGTCAAAATAAATAAATAAATTGAGTACTCTTAGAAATGACAGAGTAATGTGTGTGTGTGTGTGTGTGTGTGAGTGTGTGAGTGTCAGTGTGTGTGACTGTGAGTGTGTGTGTCAGTGTGTGTGAGTGTGATTGTGTGTCTGAGTGTGTGTGTGTGAGTGTGTGTGTGTGAGTGTGTGTGAGTGTGTGTGTGAGTGTGAGTGTGAGTGTGTGTGAGTGTCAGTGTGTGTGTCAGTGTGTGTGTCAGTGTGTGTGTGAGTGTGAGTGTGTGTGTGTGAGTGTGTGAGTGTGTGTGAGTGTGTGTGTGAGTGTGAGTGTCAGTGTGTGTGAGTGTCAGTGTGTGTGTCAGTGTGTGTGTCAGTGTGTGTGTGAGTGTGAGTGTGTGTGTGTGTGAGTGTGTGTGTGTGTGAGTGTGTATGAGTGTGCGTGTGAGTGTGTGTGTGTGTGTGAGTGTGTGTGTCTGTGAGTGTGTGTGTGTGTGAGTGTGTGTGTATGTGAGTGTGTGTGTATGTGAGTGTGTGTGTGTGTGTGTGTGTAGGCATAGACAATACTTGGACACTTCATAAATTGTATTAAAGTCATTACATGGAGCTGAATACTTAAATATAATCTGAACATATTTCTCTAAAAACTTACCCAGTATTGTTAGTCTTTAGAATTTTAGTAAAGGATAATGGAATAAAAGATGAATATCTTATCACCTGGTATTACAATTTGAATGTATTAAAAGACTCAACCAGCCCATTAAAGTATTTCTCCAGTTTAAGTCCTGTCATAACTGCCCCAGTCAAGTGGCTTTTGCCTGAGATGACTGCTGCGTAAGGCAGCTCTCCACAATGATGACAACATTGAAATCTGCGTTGTTGAATATTATAACTGCTAGTCACCTGGGCTTATTATGCACTTTAATATACTTAATGTGACTAAAAACAATCTCAGTTATTTAATTGTAAACAATTTAAAAGGAATTGTATATATGCATAATAATGGACAGCAGAGCTTTGAGTGTCGACTTTCTTCTGATGAGTAACCAAAAAATAGAAATATATATATGGAAAAATAAACAAATTAAGGAAAGAATTCAAGAAATTTGTCTGATAAGATGCCTATATCATGTTATCTATCTATCTATCTATCTATCTATCTATCTATCTATCTATCTATCTATCATCTGTCTCTATTCCAAGTTCCAAACAGTAGATTTTATAGGAAAACATACAATTGAGTGACACAGGCACCACTCACTATTCCTATTGATTCTTCAGCACTGGATTCTAGACAGCTACTTCCCCAAAATAGATGACTTCTGATCAGACCCACTGTCATTGCTGGAGACTCTGATTTTCATGCCTCTTTCCTCTGATGTATTTAGTGAATAGGCCACATTTGTTGATTCCATGTTCCAGGCTAACATTCTGATGACAAGGGAACTTTGGTTACTAAATGTACATATTCTGGATCAGAATGAAAGAAGATAAATAGGGTCAGTTTACAAATGGTGAGGGGGTGGGGGCTGGTAGTAGCTCACCCTACTACACACAGTAGTAGACATAATGTAAGGGTCTGCTTAGGGAGCCCTGTTCAAGCTCCACTCCCCACCTGCAAGGGGACACATCACAAGTGGTGAAGCAGGTCTTCAGGCATCTCTCTTTCTCTCTCTCTCCCTCTCTCTCTCTCTCTCTCTCTCTCTCCTCTCTCCCCTTCTTCTACCAATTTCTGTCTGTCTTATCCAATAAAATAGAAAAAAAATGGATGCTAGGAAGAATGAATCCATAGTGAGTGCCTACATGGAGTCCCAGGAAAAAAAAATGTTATTGGATTCATCAGATTCCTTAGTATCATTAATTGTTGCACATTTAAAAATACACAGAACATCATAGATTAGATAATCATAACCTAAGAAAAATGCCTTCACATGTTGTTAAGAATCTTTCAATTTACAAAGTTCAGTTACATATGTCTGGTGAAAAAAAAAAGGGAAGCAGCATAAGACTTAAAAAGTACATTGTGGGAGTCGGAAGGTAGCACAGTGGGTTAAGCACACATGGTACAAAGCACAAGGACTGGAGTAAGGATCCTGGTTCAAACCCCTGGCTTCCCACCTGCAGGGGAGTCACTTCACAGGCGGTGAAATAGGTCTGCAGGTGTCTTTCTCCCTCTGTCTTCCCCTCTTCTCTCCATTTCTCTCTGTCCTATCCAACAATGACGACATCAGTAACAACAACAATAAAACAACAAGGGCAACAAAAGGGAATAAATAAATAAATAAATATTTTTAAAAAACAGTAGTAATTTATCGTTTCTTGAATTTTGACATGGTGCATATATCTGGGGAATTAAACTAATGAATATTTCCATACCAAATTTCAGTTATTTATTTTTCCTAGCATGCCCTTAGTGTAACAGGATTTATGTTTTAAATTTAAACTTATTTGGTGTTCTAGATTTTTAAAAAATATTTTATTTATTTTAATGAGACAGACCAGAGCACTGCTCAGCTCTGGTATATGGTGATGCTGGGAATTGAACCTGGAACCTCAGGCATGAACGTCTTTTATAGAACCATTTTTCTGTTTCTCCAGTGTCCTGGTGTTCTAGATGATGGTGGTGGTGATGATGATGATTTTACTAGGGCACTGCTGAGCTCTGGCTTATGGTGGTACAGGGGGATTGAACCTGGGACTTTGGAGTCCATGACAGTCTCTTTGCATACATTTTATGTTATCTACTCCTGCTCTATTTATTATTAATATTATGTTTTACCACCATGGTTACCAACAGAGCACAATGCCTTCATGATGACTGACTCTACCACAGCTGGTGACCATATTATTTTTAATTTTTTATGATAGAGAATTAAATACAAGGGACAGGTGGCAGTGCACCTGGTTGAGCACACATGTTGCAATGCACAAGGACCCAGGTTCAAGCCCCTACAGTCTCTACCTGCAGGGAAAAATCTTTGTGAGTGGTGAAGTAGGTCAATAGGTGTCTTCTCTGTCTCTCTTCCTCTCTGTCACCCTCTTTCTTATCAATTTTGAGAGAGAGAGAGAGAGAGAGAGAGAGAGAGAGCTGCAGCCTGACCCATCATTCATTAATTTTCCTCCCTACAGGGAGGCACCAGAGACTTGAACTCAGGTCCTCACACATGCTAATATGTGTGTTTTACTGGGAGCATCTAAACCTGCTCTGGTGTTCTGGACTAATTAAATTCAAATACTAATCTTTAACTTGAAAGTTTTTGCATTCTGTAGGAAATTGCTTATAAGAGATTGGTACTTCTTTAGTAGGGCATTTCCTTCCATTAATACCTATCTCAGTTTCCTGCCACCAGTGAACATTTGCAACCACAGCTAACTTGTTCAATAGGTCCTGTGTCACCAATCATATCCCATATTCCATATAGTTTGCCAGATAGCAAACAACCCAGTTCCAGTATCTCATCTTTGTGTCAAGTGTACAAAACATTTATAACACCAGTAATTGTTACATGAGCTTTATATTAAGTAGAGTTGGAAACAGTACTATTTAGGAAAGGCTTCCCAGACCTATATTTGATGATTTACATATAACTACTTCTACTTTTGTTTGTTTACTTGTTTGTGGTCATCTCAGGTCCTGTCTCCCTGGCCACTGGCGGCAGAGACCAGGACAGCCGCTGGGGTTTCTGGGCAGTTCTGGGGGTTCTGGTGATGAGAGTGACATGCACAGAGAGGAAGGAAGCACACACAACCAGCTCTGGGAGGAGCCTCATAGAGGACTCCTTTATTGGAGGACACAAACAAGGACATATAGTCATAGTTCAGAGAGGAGGTTGAGGTAATCATTAACCCACACACAATGCACCATTACATCTTGACCTACCAAGTATTTGATCACAGCTGGAAAGTTACCATATAAGGTCTGGTCATGAGCTCACATCTCCTAGCTAGGTAGGCTTTTTTTTCTATAAGGGTAAATTACAAGCACTTCAGGGCAGGGGGGAAGGGAGCAGCTTGAGCGAAGCCAGGATATTTGCAGTGGGTTTCAGGTTAGCCATACTTAGTAATCTGTGGCCTTTGTTCAAAGGGAATGGAGGACATGCACAGGAAGGTGCCTTGTCTGGAAAAGCCCACCCATTATAAGTTCATGAGGTCAGGAGGGACCAGCCTAATGTCTCTTCCCCTTAGAAGGGTGAGGACTTGGGTTCAACACACTCAGACTCTCATGGAAACAATGGTTTGGACTTCCCAGACAATGGGCCCTTTCCCCACACTTGTTTGCTTGTTTTTCTTTTGCATTTCCCATTTCTGGGGATTCACTCACTATCCCAGGTAGACATATGCACACAGATGGAAAGAGACAGAGACAGAGAGGAGAAATGCCAATAGTACAAAAACTTCCTCCAAGGCAGCAAAGGTCAGACTCAAACTCTAGTCTTGTGCACATTATGGCAGATGCGCTGCCCAGATGAACTGCTTTGCCAGAATTCTGCTAGTTTTGACTCGCTTTTTCCCTCATACACTGGCAGTGTGTGTGTGTGTGTGTGTGTGTGTGTGTGTGTGTGTGTGTGTGTGTACTCTTGAATGGTCAAGAGAATTCTAAGCTTGGAATACTGGTTTTCATTTCTATGGAGTCAGTGGTAATTGGTGCCATGCCATTGCCTTGAAGGTTTTTTCTTTTTTTTTCTTCAGGATTATAGCTGAGACTCAGTGCAGGCACTATAAAACCCCACTGCTCCTGCTGGTCTTTTTTTTTTTTTTTTTTTTTCTATTTTGTTGAACAAGACAGAGAAATTGAGACACAAAGGGAAAGGAGAGAGGAAAAGAGAAAATTAAGCACCTGCAGATCTGCTTCATTACTTTTGAAGCATCTTTCCTACAGTTGGGGAGCCAGGGCGTGAACCCATTTCCTTGAACAAGTCCTTGGGCTTAGCAGTATGTATGTGTAACTGGAAGCACCGCTGTCCAGCCCCTGGTTTGCATTTGTTATGTTGTTTTTTATTTGTTTCTAAAAATAGAGGTGTAACAATCCAAGGTAACATTGATTCCATGTCTAAGAACAAAGTTAACAAGGGAGATATGAAATTTGTTCATGAGTTTATAGTTCCACTTTATTCTATATCATAGGTGGCAACTTCCAGATTACCAGATGAAAATAGAGTCACTTTATTTTTCACATTTAGTTACTGTAGTTTAGTTTCCCTCAGGGTTATAGAAGTGTTAAATATTTTACTTTATCTTCTTAACCTATCAGTGCCCCTCCCATGTAAACCTGCTAATGTTCTTCTTAGTAATAAAACATAGTCTAATTCTTAGCTCATTTTAGGAATTTGTAACTTACCTTCAGAATAATAAACTCTGACTTAGTAATTCTGTATTTTCTAAACTCTGTAATGTCTTGAAGATTTTTTTTTCATATTTTGGTCAGAAATTTTAATAATTCTCAGATGATAATTATGTGAATGTTACTTAAACTGCTGTTAAAATAAATACAAGATGGTCTATTTCAAAGTAATTTAAATAGTAGTTTACCAATCTTGAAGGCACTAAACATAATAACTTATTTGCTGAAAATGTATTGATTTAAAACAGAAGGATGAATATGGGATGATCTCATTCTCAGGCAGAAGTTGAAAAACAAGATCAGAAAAGAAAAGAAAACACAAGTAGAACCTGAAAATGTATTGATTTTATGACTGTATTGTATTGATTATTACTATGAATTATTATTATTAATGATTATTATTATGAATGTAATGATTTTATAACCCTATGGTACAGATGTGAAAGAATACATACATTAAAAGTTGAATATTATCTATAATGTACTTAGTATAATTTTTGTGGAACACAGTACCCACATTAGTTTAAAATTAACTTAAGTGAAAGAACATTCATTATGTGAAATGTACCTTTAGTATACATGCAGAGTAATTTTGATATAATTTTTTTTCTATTTTAAAAATAAAGGCGATGGAGAGTGGTACACCTGGTAGAGTATATATTATCCTGTGGGATGACCCAAGTTCAAGTCCCCAGTCCCCACCTGCAGTGGAAAGCTTCTCTTGTGGTGAAGCAGAGCTGTAGGCCCCCTCTCTCTTTCTCTCTCCATCCCTATCTTCCATTTCCCTCTCAATTCCTTTCTGTCTCTATCCAAATACAATAAATAAAATTTAAAATCTAAAGTTTGTTTGAATGTTAGAGGTTTCGAAGAAGTTTAAAGCAAATAATAAAAAAGAGGCAGTATAGAACCATCTCTAGTGCAGTGTACTTTTATATATTTTTGCAGATCACATTTTGGGGGAAGTAATAAATTACAGGACAGTCGTTACCTGAGTACAGTTTATTTTTTATATATTTTATGTTTTATTTTATTGATAAAAAGGAAACACTGACAAAGCCATAGGATAAGAGGGGTACAACTCCACACAATTCCCACCACCAGAATTCTGTATCCCATCCCCTCCCCTGATAGCTTTCCTATTCCTTTCCTATGGACCCACAATCATTGTGGGATGTAGAAGGTGGAAGGTCTGGCTTCTGTAATTGCTTTCTGGCTGAATATGGGCCTTGACAGGTGGATCCATACTCCCAGTCTGTCTTTCTCTTTCCCTAGTGGGGCAGGGCTCTGGGGAAGCAGAGCTCCAGGACACATTGATGGGGTTGTCTGTCCAGGGAAGTCCAGTTGGCATCATGGTAGCATCTGGAACCTGGTAGCTGAAAAGAGAGTTAACATATAATGCCAAGCAAACTGTCGACTAATCATGAACCTAAAGGCTGGAATAGTGCAGATGAAGAGGGTTTTTTTTTTTTTTTTTGGGGGGGGGTTGTCTCTGTTCTGTAGATAGCTAGTAAGCATAATATTTTATTTATATTCCAAAGGGCCTATGGCTATAGTAGTTTTTTTTTTTTCCCTGAGCCTGAAATCTGATATGCAGGTGGATCTAAGTTATTGTCTGGGGAGTACAGTTACTTATCTTCCCATGACAGGTGTCTATGCAGGACACCCACTAGCAAATGGTGTATGAGCCTCACCCTTGTACACTGGGTTGCCTCTACCTATTGTCACCCTCCTGGACTCCAGAGTCCTTAACTCTGTGACAATACATAACAGCTAGTCTGCGATTCAACTGATAATTCCCTTTCTATTTTTTAAAGCTGTAGTCAAAGCTTAATTTATTTTTTAATTCCAAGGTTATCACTGGGGCTAGGTGGCTGCACTACGAAGTCACTGCTTCTGGAGGGTATTATTATTATTATTATTATTTTATTATTATTTTGGATAAGACAGAGAGAAATTGAGAGAGGAAAGGAACATAGAGAGGGAGAGAGAAAGATAAACACCTGCAGACCTGCTTCTCCACTTGTGAAGTGACACCACCACCACCCCACCCCACCCAACCACCCCCCCACAGGTGGGGAGCTGAGGCTCTAACCGTTATCCTTGAGCGGGTCCTTGAGCTCAGTACTATATGTGCTTTACCTGGTGTACCACCACCTGGCCCTCATATTTCCTCTTTTAAAAAGTTATGTATTGGGGGTCGGGCAGTGGCACAGCGGGTTAAGCGCACGTGGTGCAAAGCGCAAGGACTGGCGTAAAGATCCTGGTTCAAGCCCCGGCTCCCCACCTGCAGGGGAGTCGCTTCACAGGCGGTGAAGCAGGTCTGCAGGTGTCTATCTTTCTCTCCCCCTCTCTGTCTTCCCCTCCTCTCTCCATTTCTCTCTGTCCTATCCAACAATGAACAACATCAACAATGGCAATAATAATAACCACAACGAGGCTGCAACAACAAGGGCAACAAAAGGGGGTGGGTGCCCTCTAGGAGCTGTGGATTCATGGTGCAGGCACCGAGCCCAGCAATAGCCCTGGAGAAAAAAAACAAAAAAAGTATGTATTTTGGGATAGAGATAGGGGAAATTCAAAAGGAAGTGGGATATGGAGGGAAAGAGAGAAAGAGAGAGAGACCTACAGCATTGCTTCACTCAACTACCTGACCCCCCCATTTTCTTTATTTATATTCCACTTATTGAAGTCATTTGGCATTCTTGTCCTTCTGGTGTATCTCACTGAACATAATTTATTCAAATTGCATCCAGCACTTGCCTAGAGAGAATATTCCATCATTTCTTACAGACCTATTGTATCTGATATATATGTATATATATATATATACATATATATCAGATACAATAGGTCATATATATATACATACATATATATATGTATATACAGATACATATATATATACATATATACATACATATAAATATATATACATATATATATCAGATACAATGGCATTCTTTTTAAAGTTTTTATATTTATTTTCCCTTTTGTTGCCCTTCTTGTTTTTCATTGTTTTTGTAGTTATTTGTTGTTATTTTTGATGCTTTGTTGTCTGATAGGACTGAGAGAAATGGAGAGAGGAGGGGAAGACAGAGAGGGGGAGAGAAAGACAGACACCTGCAGACCTGCTTCACAGCTTGTGAAGCAACTACCTGCAAATGGGGATCCAGGGGCTTGAAACCGGATCCTTCAGCTGGTCCTTGTGCTTTGTGCCAAGTGCGCTTAACCTGCTGTGCTACCGCCAGACTCCCACAATGGCAATGGCCTTCTTAAGTACTTATCGCCATTGGACATTTGTGCTCTTTTCAAAGCTGAAAGGAAGCTATTGTAAATAATGCTGTGAACACATGCGCACGCAAATCTTTTCAAAGCCATGTTTGATTTTTTTTTTTTATTTTGTTTTTTTTCCTCTTTAGATAAATTCCAAGGAAAGGAATTAGTGAATTGTATGGAAAGTACCTCCCTACTGTTCTGAGCAATATCAAGATTGTTTTCCACAGCGGCTAAAACAAATGTGTTTGCAACTAAAGTGTAGAAGTGTTCTTCCTCAGACTCCCCGAATGCGTGGTCACATTTCTTCCCATTCTCACTGGAATAAGATGGTGTGTCATTGTGATTTCAACTCCTCTGATAATCAGTATCTGAGCATTTTTAATACTTAAGTATTTTAGATAGTGACAGGGAAATTGAGAGGGAAGGGAGAGTAGCAAGAGAAGGAAAGTGGCCTGCACACTGTTTTATCACTTGTGAACCCTCCTCTCCTGTAGGTTGGAAGCGGGTCTAGACTCTGGGTCCTTGAACACTGTCATGTGTATGCTCAAACAGGTACAATGAAACCTGGCCCAAGAAACTGAGCATTTAGTGCATGCTTGTTAACTATCTGAATATCTTTTTTGGTAAAATACTGTTTATATCTTTCTTCCATTTTTTTTTTCCCCTCTGAGTGTTGTGAGATCTTTGTATATTTTGCTCGTTAGCACTTTGCTAGGTAGCTTGTAAAGATCTGTCCACATTCAGTAGAATGTCTTGTTATCTTGGTGATAGTTCTTTTTTTGCTCTGAGGAAGCTTTGAAGCTTGATGTAGCATCATTGTTTCATATTTATTTATTTTTTCCTTGCTACTGGACTCCAGTCTTCAAAGATATTTCTGAAGCCAGCATTGTAGAGTGCCTTGTTGGTGTTTTTGTTTATATATATTATGGTTTCTGGTTCTACAATACACATCTTCTATCCATTTGAGATTCACTTTTGTGCCTGGTGATATATATGGTGGTCCTATTCTATCCTTCTGCATATTTCCACCCAATACTCCCAAGGCCATATTTGGAATAGATGTTTCATTCTTCATTTCAGCTCCTGCTCATAAAGTAATTACCCAGAGGTATGAGGGGAAAATATACTAAAGTTTTTTTGTTTGTTTGTTTGTTTTTCCCATCAGGCTTACTGCTGACACTCTATGCCTGTACAACAAATGTATCATTCCTGGCATCCCTGGAAAACTTTATTTATATATTTTTTGTAGAGATAATTAAATTGAGGGGTGAAAGAAGACAGGGAGAGAGGCAGAGACATTGTAGTGTGAAGGAGAGAAAGAGAGAGAGATAGGGAGAGAGAGAGAGAAAGGATATTGAGGGGTGAAGGTGGAGGAAAAAAGTAAGGGAGAAAGAAAGAAGAGAGAAGCTTATAGCAAGACTTCACCATTCATGGTTTGCCCCTGCAGGAAGGAGACACCAGGAGCTTGAAGCCTGGTGCTTGAGCATGGTAACCAGTGAAGTTCACCAGGGGCACCACGCCACTGCCCTGCCTCTCAAATTAATTGAAATCAATTTCACCAGGATACTATTCCTGACTGGGAGTGAACCTGGGACTTTCAGGGCCTCAGTCTTGATTTTTTTTTTTTTTTTTTTGCTTAAGCTCTGAGTGTTTATGTATTAGTTTTCCTGAACATTTTAATCTGATCTTTTTAGATCAGTTGTTTTGCTATTTTAAAACATTTTCCTGAAGACTGCTTAATTAAAGCACTCTTCACTAATCCTTCAAATGGAAGGGCCTAAGAGGATCTAATCTATTCAGTGAACATTAAAATAAAAACATTACCGGAGTATATCATGCTGTGACATGATTTTTAACTTTAATTGCAAGTATGCATATAAATTACAGAATGCAGGCTAAATCAAGACCAAAAGGAGAAGTGACATGATTTATAATTTCACTTTGTAATACAGAAGAATTTATATATGGATGGATGGAGACTCTTTTTTAAATCTTATTTTTTAAATGCTTATTTATTCATTTATTCCCTATAATTGCTCTTGTTGTTATTGATGTTGTTGTTGGATAGGACAGAGAGAAATGGAGAGAGTAGGGGAAGACAGAGAGGGGGAGAGTAAGATAGACACCTGCAGAACTGCTTCACTGCCTGTGAAGCGACTCCCCTGCAGGTGGGGAGCCGGGGGCTTAAAATGGGATCCTTACCCCGGTCCTTGAACTTTGCACCATGTGCGCTTGACCCACTGTCCTACCGCCTGACTCCTGGATGTGAAGTCTCTTATGTTGCAAAATTCATCCTTTCAGAGTGGAAAAAAAAGTCCAAATCAACAGGGTGTAGTAACACTAAATGATAATGACTGAATATTTTCATTTTGTTTGTTTCTTCATATCTAGTTTTCAATTCACTGAACTTTCTGGACTCTAAAATAAGAGAGATATTTGGAATAAAATTAGTTGTAGTAGTAGGAGGAGGAGGAGGAGGGGGAGGAGGAGGATGAGGAGTGGTAGTATTTCTTTTCTTTTTTTTAAATTTATTTATAAAAAGGAAACATTGAAAAAAAACACAGGATAAGAGGAGCACAAATTCACACAATTCCCACCACCAGACCTCCATACCCCATCCCCTCCCCTGATAACTTTCCTATTCTTTATTCCCAGGGTTATTGTGGGATGCAGAAGGTGGAACTTCTGGCTTCTGTAATTGCTTCCCTGCTGAACATGGGTGTTGACAGATCCCTCCATGATGGTCTGCTTCTAAATTCTGCTTCTAAGACCCCTTCTGTTGCACTGCTTAATCACTGTGGTCTATTTACATAATCACTGTATTACCTGGGAACCCACCTGCCTGCAGGGCATTGGTTTAATCTCCACTGGTTCAAACTCCCTTTTTGCTCCGCCCCCTCTCCTAGACACACCCTGATTTCCCCACTCTCTTTTTGCCCCACCCTCTCTACTTCACATCCTGTTTCCACCCTACTTGGGGAGTATATATACAGCTGCTCTTCTGATTAAACACACAGTGGAACTGCCTTCAGACTTTGAGAGTCCCAGAGTCTCTCTCCTGCGAAGCTAGCCCGGCAATAAAGATTGAACTGCGTCACACTCAGCCATGAGTCCCTGGTCGTCTCTCTCCTGCCTGTGAAGCTAGATCAGCAATTCCATAATCCCAGCCTGTCTCTTTCTTTCCCTAGTGGGGCAGGGCTCTGGGGAAGCGGAGCTCCAGGACACATTGGTAGGGTTGTCTGTCCAGGGAAGTCTGGTTGGCATCATGCTAGCATCTGGAACCTGGAGCTTGAAAAGAGAGTTAACATACAAAGCCAAACAAATTGTTGACTAACCATGGACCTAAAGGCTGGACTAGTGCTGATGAAGAGTTGGGTGGTCCTCCATTTTGTAGATAACTACTAGGCATATTTTAGTTATATTCCAAAGGGCCTGTGGCTATACTATTTTTTTCTTTTTTTTAAATATTTTATTTATTTATTTATTTATTTATTTATGAGAAACATAGAAGGAGAGATAAAGAGCCAGACATCACTTTGATACATGTGCTGTCAGGGATTGAACTCAGGACCTCATGCTTGAGAGTCCTATGACTCTCCACTGTGCCACTTCCTAGACCACAGTTGTTTTTTTTTTTTTTTTTCCTTTATGGAACTATTTCTATAGCACTGATCAGCTCTGGCTTATGGTGGTGGACTGCACCTGGGACTTTGGAGGCTCACACATGAGAGTTTCTTTGCATAGCCATTATATTATCTATTCCTCATCCAAATAAAATTATTAGTTCAGTAAACTCTAACATATTATACAGTTAACTTATATTTTTAAGTTCATAAAATACTAATTTATGGTAATTGAGACTATTTTAATTGATCATATTTTTCCTCTGTATACTTACCATTTTTCACTTAAACTTATATTTCATTACATAATTCATTTTTCGCTTTAATTCATATTTTATTACATAATTCTTTGGGAGACATGTAGACTTCTATTTAATTATTTAGAAAAGAATTATTTCTACTGGAGGGACCAAAATGAAACACCTTCAAGAGCTCACGCATCACCATGCAGGAAGCCCAGGTTCAACCACCCAGTTCCCACCTATGACAAGGGAAGTTTCATGGGTTCTAGAGCACTGCTACAGGTGTTTCATCTTCTCTCTACCCCCCCACTCTCTCTCTGTATCAAAGCAACAGGGAAAAATGACCACAAGAAACAGCAGAATCAATATCCAGTAACTGAGCCCTAACAGTCAGTCTGCTGTTAAAAAATGAGAAGAAAGCTTCTGAGGCAAACATTATCAAATGATTTCATTCAGTGTCACTTCCTGTGCATTCAATGTTTTAAAAAATGAGTGTATTCAGTTATTCATCAGTGTTCCTATTTGCCTGATTGAGAAGAATTATCAGCACAGGTGTGTATTCCCTGAAGTCAGATATCACTGGGAAGAGTTATTTGTAGTGTGCATTTGATTGAGCAATACACAATTTACAGGAAGGAGGAGGTGAATCAGCTATTGTAGGTCACCGAGTTGCCCTACTTCACAGGAAGTAGGAGTTCAGAAATCATTTTGAAAAGGGCTGTCATTAAAACAGATCATGTCAGAATTGTGTAAGAAATCCACTTCCACTGATGTAAAGAATGTAATGTTACTATACAGAATGTAATGCAGCAGGGTCTAAATTATTTCCCTTTACATGAATAATGGTACTAAAGATCCAGTTTGATAATTTCTAAAGCAATGTTAAATCCATCCTTGCAGGGGACAGTGGTGGTGCACTAGTTGAGTGTACACATTGTCATGTGTAGGGCCCTGGGTTTAAACCCCTTCTCTCCATGTGGAGGATGAGGCTTCATGAGTATGAAGCAGGTCTACAGATCTCTCTCTTTCTCTCTCCCTCTCTGTGCTTCCTGCTCCTACTGCCTGCCTCCATTCTCCTTTCTTTATGTCCTATCAAGTAGAATTTTAAAAAAGAAAGATAGAAAAATAATTGTCAGGTATTGTTGTTATGCTTCTAATTCTGCTTTTAAAACCCCCCTCTGTTTCATTTGGTATAATCCCCTGTGCTTAACACTGTATTCTATTTACATAACCACTGTTAACTAAGCACCTGCATGCCTGCATGGCATTGGTTTGATCCCACTTAAAGCTGTGGTCTATTTACATAAACCACTGTTAACTAAGCACCACCCTCCCTCCAGGGCATTGGTGGTTCAGTGGTAGAATTCTCGCCTGCTCCGCCCCCTCTTGTAGTACACTCTGATTTGCACCAGTCACTTTTCGCTCCACCCTCTCTATGTCATATCCTGTTTACACCCTACTTGGCCAGTATATATATATATAAGGACAGGATTGTGATTTTAGTTTAGCTTAGCTTGGCTTAGATAGTGCTGCATTCTGCATGAATAAAGAGTTACTGCTTCCCAGCTCAGCCATGAGTCCCTGATTGTCTGTCTCCGCCCGAGAAGCTAGTCCAACAAGGTATAGTGGATTTGTAATACAGGCACAGATCCCCAACAACAATCCTACTTGCCATAAAAATAAATAAATAAATAACTATTGGTGGGGTGGGGAGGTAGACTTCCAGAGGACCAGGGTGGAGATGCAGCTGGCTAAATGCACACATTGCAAAAAGACTTCCATTAGTCTATGAGGACTGAAGTTCAGTCGCCAGCCACCACCATAAGCCACAGCTGAGCAGTGTCTGTTCTCACTCACTCTATCTTTGAATCTTTTTCTATTCTCTTCTTTTATATAAATGAATGAATAAATAAATAAAATGTAAAAATCAACACTAGTAAAAATTAAATATGACAATGACCAAAATTTGTGATCCAATAAATCTTAGCATGGGGAAAATTAGGTTGACAGAAGATTTGTGTCACATAGATTTTAAATAAACTTTAAAAAGTTATTGAATTTTATTTATTTATTATTTATTACATGGGGTAGAGAGAAATTGAGAGGGAAAGGAGAGAGGGAGAGAGACAGAGACACCTGCAGCCCTGCTTCAACACTCCGGAAGCTTTCCCCCAGAAGCTGGTATGAATTAAAAAAGAAGTATTTTACTTACTCAATCACTTTGATGTTTCCCTCTCTGTGATGTATTTTTAAATGATTCTTAATGGTTTTAATTATATTTATTTGATACAGTCAGAAATTGAGAAAGAAGGGGGAGACAGAGAGACAGAGAGACACTTTCAGCCCTACTTCACCACTTGTGACTAAAGCTTTCCCTCTGCAGGTGGGAACCGGGGGCTTGAACCTGGGTCCTTGTGCATTGTAAGGGTGAGCTCAATCAGGTGTGCCACCACTGGACCCCTGTGATATATTATATAAATGAAATAATCTCCATGTTTTTTGGATTTATTTGAATGGGGAATTCAAGAATTATAGTGGAGATAGACAAATACTACTTGTGCTGCATTAGATTAATTGGTTAGTTAATTATTTAATTGCTTCTAGGGTCATTGTTGAGTCTCCATGCCTGCTGAATGAATCCTCTGCTGCTGATGGCTTATTATTATTATTATTATTATTACTATTACTATTATTATTATTATCATTATTGGATAGGGCACTGAGAAATTGAGAAGGGAGAGCAAATAGAGAGGGAGAGAGAAAGATAGACATTTGCAGACCTGCTTCACTATCTGTGACGTGTCTCTCCTGCAGGTGGGGAGCAGGGCTCGAACCTCTGCCTGTGGGTAGGTCTTTGTGTTTAGTACTATGTGCACTTAATGGTGTGCTTCACTGCCTGGTCTCCTGATTCACTTTTTTAGTCAGATTTCACCTTTTCTATTAAAAAAATCTATTTTAACAGAAGAGAAATACGAGGAAGGCAGAGAAAGTACAGAAAGAGAGCAGAGCACTGCCTAGCGTCCTTGACGAGGGCATGCTGGGTAAAGTGCTGGCATTGAAGCACGAGGTCCCACATGTCCTCACTAGCATTTCATGTACCAGAGTGATGATAATCTTCTCTCCCCGTCCTCCTACCCTCTCATGAAGAAACAAATCATTATATTACAAGTAAAAGGAGGGAGAGGGAAATTGTATATTAGATATGCAAGAGAATTTCATACTGGCATCACTGAAGTTCCAGGTTCAATTCCCAGCACCAATATAAAGCAGAGATGAACAGTGTACTGGGTTCTCCCCCCACTTCTCTCTTTCTCTGTGTGTGTGTGTGTGTGTGTGTGTGTGTGTGTCCTGCTCTCTCTTCTTTTGCCTTTGTATCTTTTCCTATTTATTTCTTTCATGAAAATAAAACAATATAAAATAAATATCTGTATAAATGATATCTGTCGAGCCATTTGATAAATCTGTTGAGTATCTTCTGTGAGAAAACACAATCCTTAATTACGGAGAGTGAGCAGTTTAAAAAATATAACACAAGTCTGTTTGATAAATTTAGAAAACAAAAATCAATACTGCGTATTATGACTTGTAAGTGAACTTATTTTTGCCTCCAGGGTTATTGCTGGGGCTCAGTGCCTGCACCATGATTCCACTGCTCCTCGAGGCCTCCCCCCCTTTTGTTGTGCTTGTTGTTGTAGCCTTGTTGTGGTTATTATTGTTGTTGTTGATGTCGTTCTCTGTTGGATAGGACAGAGAGAGAGAGATGGAGAGAGGAGGGGGAGACAGAGACGGGGAGAGAAATGTAGACAACTGCAGACCTGCTTCACTGCTTGTGAAGCGATTCCCCTGTAGGTGAGGAGCCAGGGGCTCAAACTAGGATTCTTAAGCCAGTCCTTGTGCTTTGTGCCACCTGTGCTTAACCCTCTGTGCTATCGCCTGACCCCCAAGTGAAGTGTTTTTTTATTATTTTTTTTATTGGAGGGTTAATGGTTTACAGTATAGTCTTTAAACCTATCCTTTAACTTAAAAAAAAAATTGGGCCTAATAACACATCTCAGAAGGCTAAAAACCCTGTGTTCACATTAACTTAAATATTCACCATTTCTAGGGGGTCAGGCAGTGGCACAGTGGCTCAAGCACATGTGGTGCACAACGCAAGGACCAGTGTAAGGATCCCAGTTCGAGCCCCTGGCTCCCCACCTGCAGGGGAGTCACTTCACAGGCGGTGAAGCAGGTCTGCAGGTGTCTGTCTTTCTCTCCTCCTCTCTGTCTTCCCCTCCTCTCTCCATTTCTCTCTGTCCTATCCAACAACGAAGGACGTCAATAATAACAATAATAACCACAACAAGACTAAAACAACAAGGGCAACAAAGGGGGGGAAAAGATGGCCTCCATGAGCCGTAGATTTATGGTGCAGGCACTGAGCCCCAGCAATAACCCTGGAGGAAAAAAAAAAACCCTCATCATTTGCATAATTACTCCAAGAGCTTTGTCCATTAACAATTTAAAGACAAGCTCCTTCTTCTTCTTCTAGCGTTTGCCCTTCTTCCATAGCCAGTCAACAGGTCAGGTTGAAAGCTGTCAGGAGCTGCTTGTTGCTGGCTTTGAAAGTGACTGGGATCCATGTGGATTCAGTAGGCTAGGAAGGATCGTCAGTTTCCCCAATGAATGGGTACTCATGGGATGCACCACGAAAAGGTCGATCCAATGCATCCCACAAGCTCCTTAATATAAGGGAAGACTTCATAGTAACCTAAGATTAGAGCTGGGTCTTTGAGTTCTCAGTGTCAATCCTTGTCATCAAACCAGAGTTAAACAGCTCTGGTGGAAAGAATAAAGGGGAGGGGGTAGAGGAGGACAGGATGGACAGGGAGAGGGATACAAGCATAGAAGACCAAGAGAAAGAAGGAAGAACAGAAAAAGGAGAGAGAGACAGGGAGAGGGAGAGAGAGAGAGGCTGGAAGGAAGAAAGAATAGAAGAGGAGGAGAGGAGAGGAGGGGAGGAAGAGGAGGAGAAGAGAGGGGAGGAGGGGGAGAGGAGAGGAGGAAGAGAATAGAAGGGAGGGGAGGGGAGGGAAGAGGAGGGGAGGGGAAGGGAGGAGAGAGGAGAGGACAGTAGAGGAGAGAGGAGGGGAGGGGATGGGAGGAGACAGAAGGGGAGGAGAGGAGAGGAGGGGAGGGGAGAGGAAAGAGGAGGAGAAAAGAGGGAAGGAGAGGAGAGGAGGAAGAGAGGAGGAGAAGAGAGGGGGAGGGGGGAAAGGGGAGGAGATGGAAGGGGAGGGGAAGGGAGGTGAGAGGAGAGGACAGTAGAGGAGAGAGAAGGGGAGGGGAGGGAAAGAGGAGGAGGAGAAGATGGGGAAGGAATGGAGAGGAGGGGAGGGGAGGAGAGGAGAGGCAAGGAGAGGAAAGTCTGTCCTTATTGAACCTTGAAGCCTCTTAACATCTATGATTTAGGTTGTGGAATCTGAGCTAGGAAATGTGAATCATCTGATTTTGTACACAGACAAGACGCAGGCAACCTTAGTGGCCGCCACCTGTTGCAGTATAAAGCTTTACTGGAACCCCCCTTCTTGTTTTTCCTTGAACTTTATTTATTACCCACACTGACCACCTGGCAGTCTGCTGCTTCACAGAAGTGCAAGGTGGGCACTTCCTACCTGGAAAGGCAGATGGAGCGGTGCCCTTCACAGATGGGGCTGCAGTGTGCATTTTATCAAATGTCTAATCATGACAAGTGGTCAAAAATTAACTATAGGCTGCTTGGATCAACTGAAATTGTGACGCAAACCTCTGCTCTGCTCTGAAAGCAGAGAGCAAAAAAAAAAAAAAAGAGAGAGAGATGATTTTCAGGTGACAGCATTCACAGCTAGGCTCAGTTGAATTGTGTTTGGCAATTACATTTCATGCAACAAGTCTAAACAATGGGAAGATGTGAATGAAATCAAATACTATTCCTGCTCGATTATAAAAGTGTCATTTTTCTTAGATTGTACTTTTTAAAAACTAATCATAGTGCTTAAGAACTTAATACATAATTACTGTTAGAGGAGCATTATAAGTATTAGCATGGTCATTATATTACATGTCCATATTCCTATTTCTGTCCGTGTCCACATCCTTATTTATTGGATAGTCAGAAAAGTCATGGCAAATTTTCTTTGATTTATATGCAAACATGACTCTTATGAAAAATATATATGTATATATGTTAAACCACCTAATATATGTAAACTTTTAATTAAGATATGAAAATATGGTATTTTATTTTATTGATGTCTAAAAGTTAATCCTTTTGTATACAAAATTAGTCACTATGCCATGATAATTAAAATTACCAACTCCTCAATTTCCAGTGTAGGGGAGGAAAAAGTTTCCTTAAAGGTCCATGACTAAGTATTATAAGTTAGTTTGATGGCATTGGATGGTGGCACACTGGGTTGGGTGCACACCTTACAATGTGCAAGGGATCTGTTAGAGGTCTAGGCCCGTCATGTCTGCATGGGAATCCCAGGATTCCCTGACTAGGGCCTCAGATGATGGGGTGACTGGGATGCTTTGATCATCTGTTTCTAGAGAGAAAGTTGTGGGGGTATGTCAAAGTGAACTTCTTACTTTTATTAGTGTGGTGACCCCAGCAGGAGTGTGGGACTATTAGCATACAAATGAAGTCACCCTGAGGAGATGCTTCAGAGAAGGGGATGTATAAAAGCAAGGGACTTGGAGAACATGACTCTCTTTGGCTGCTGCTGCTGCTGCTTCTGGTCAGAAGCTTCTTCTGGTCAGGTATCCACCATGGCTGCTTCTCCTGGGAACTGAACACGTGTGACTCTGCTAGCCGGTAAACTTTTAGACCCCTCTACAGCTGTGAGTAACCTCTACCTCAGCTGATAATTGTTTATCTGATGGGAATCAACTTTGATAACCACATTCAGACTTTATAGACCTAGCATACGCTTAACCCTTGATAAGTGCTGATTTTGTCTTTTACCTGTTTCACCCTAATAAACTGTGTATTGATTAAACCAGTTCCCAGCTCCCACTGTGAATTCTTGTATATGCACCACAAGCAGCCCCAACCCCCATACCTCTTTTTAAGTTAATTTACAACATAATAGTTTCCTAAAATTTTTTAACTTAAATTTGAAGTTGTGAATCATAGATGAATAGCACTGACCAGTCGTTTTGTGTCTTTGCTATTTGATTTTGTTCAAGATATTTTACCTAATTTACCTTGTTTATATTTTTCTCAATTTTTTTAATTGGAAGTGGTTAATGGTTTAAAGTGCATTTGTTGACACATGGGTACAATTTATCATTTCCCTCATGGTTGGTATCTGCAAAATTTTTAGGCCCGAATTAGTTTTTTTCCACCATCATGCACCAAGGCCCCAAGAACCCCTCCCTGCCCTCTCTCCCTCTCTCGCTCCTCAGAGTCCTTTGCTTTGGTGCAATACATTATATCCAGTTCAATCTGACTTTGCATGCTTTCTTTTGGTCCTTATAATCATAATCAGCCCAGTCGCTAACCAAGTTTGCAATAATATTTAAAGTATAATATGCTGGGCTTCTAAATTTTCCTTGAAGTTAATTTACATGTAAATACTTTTTCAAGATGAGCTTTTACTCTAATTGTCATTCCAGCAATCTAAAGACAATGAACTATTACAGTTTTACTCTGTGATATTCTCTGTATTATGATGCTAATATATGCTTCTGCCATCATGCCTTAACTCCGACGTATTTGAAGGAGCACAGCGGGTTAAGCACACATGGCACTAAGCTCAAGGACCAGCTAAGGATCCCAGTGTGAGCCCCCTGGCTCCCTGACTCCCTACCTGCAGGGGAGTCCCTTCACAAGCAGTGAAGCAGGTCTGCAGGTGTCTGTCTTTCTCTCCCCCTCTCTATCTTCCCCTCCCCTCTCCATTTCTCTCTGTCCTATCCCACAATGACGACATCCATAATAATTACAAAAATAAAAAACAACCAAGGCAACAAAAGGAAATAAATAAATATTTTTTTAAAAAAGAAGTAGTTGAAATGGTCTATAAAAGTTGGGTGTTTATATTAGACTTCAATAAACTAGTAAGTAGACTGTTTTCTTAATCGCTGCCAAGAACTGCTGTCAAAGATCCTGTGATGTGTAAAAAAATGTTATAGCACCCATACTTTGTTGTCATGATCATATATTTCCTGGACGTTTGCTACCATCTAGCTTCCAGAATGTTGTGGTAAATTATGGTCTGCTTCATTTCTGACAATGATTTCTCTCTAGTGCTTACATTTTGATTATAGAAACCAGTTGGTTTATTATTAAAAAAAAATAAAAATATATATTTTCCTCACTGCTTTGGAAAAGAATACTAGTTTCTTGTAGAGAATTACCTCTTACCTACTGGTTTTAAAATTTACCTCCTTAGTTCCAGGGTTACCTAGATAATTCCTACTCCTAATAACTATGAGTGATGCCTATGCCAAAAACATGACCGAAGTCAGGGGAAATTGAAGTGAATTTTAGTAATCTTGTTTAAAATGTGTGGGAAGAAGTTCTTGTCTGGGAAAACCACTTGGAAGAGGTCAGCTGGTACTGAATTGACAATAATCAAACTTACCATCATTATATGTTGGAGAATCTCTAAGTTCTGGATAGAGCCCTGGACTCTAATGACTGTTATTTCTACCAGACCTATCTGAAATTCTTTGCTTTCTTTCCAATTCTGTCTGCAGCCTCCAAGGGATGTTTGGCTAATATCAGAGTAAACACAGATAAAAGAGCGTAAAGATCCTTCAGGCCAGCAGAGGCTTTATCTAATATCCCTGAATTAGAACTACATTCATGGGATAAGGAGTTACAAAGTAAATGTAGAATCTGATCTGCCAGAATCACTAGAATGGGAGATAACATGTCTGATATAGAGAGTTCTACATACCAGAAGAGAGATCACTCAGTTTTGCATACCCTTGATATGTTTATGAATACTATTAAGATGTTTATACTTGACATATTTATACTTGACACTCCATATGCCCTCTTTATCTCACTGCTAACAGTGTAATGAAATTTACTTCTAGGGGACAGGCAGTGGAATCGCTGATTAAGTGCACAAGTTGCCATGGACAAGGACTCCAGGTTCAAGTCCCCAGTCTCCACCTGCAGGGAGAAATCTCACAAGTGGTGAAACAGGGCTGCAGGTGTCTCTGTCTCTTTCTCTCTATCTTCTTCCTCTTCTTAATTTCTTTCTGTTCTATACAATTAAATAAAGTTTAAAAATTAAATTTATTTCTCAGTCCTGAAATATGAACAGGACCCTGCATCTCAGCCCCCAGAGAACCCCTGCTGTGGTTTATTTTATAATTATTAGGAAAAGTAACCTGAGAAATAGGTCACAATAAAGAAACTAGAGAAGCAGATAATTCTTTAATTACACAATTTGAGTCTCTCAGTGCTGGGACCTTTGGCATGTAAAATTTTACAATTTCTAGACATTATCATTATTTTTATTTCAAAAATATATATATTTAGGTTAGAGAACTTCCATTAAAAAGAGATACTATAAATGTGAAAACCATGCTTGTTAATGTTGCCTAAAATTGTGTTTTTCTGCCACCTAAACTCAATATTTAGTTCTGAGTTTTAAATTGTTTATGATGTTCACAGCCCTAGCAAATCAACACAAAGAATGGCTCATTGAATTCAGTAACTTCAAAGACAGCAAATAACCAAAACTGACAGCAGCAGCGGTTTGTGAACTGCATGGGTACTTCCACATTCATACTGTGAGCTGAGTTCATTTGAATGAGATATTTAGTGGCCACTTTTACTGTTTTCATTACCCAAAGTGTTAACACATTAGATGAGGCATTAGGCAATATGTGTGGGAAGACATGTGTCTCACATTCACAGGGTTATTGATGGAAATTATCAAAGCAGGGGAGTTGGGCCATAGCGCAGTGGGTTAAGCGTACTTGGAGCAAAGTGCAGGACCAGTGGAAGGAGCCTGGTTCGAGCCTCTGGATCCCCACCTGCAGGGGAGTCACTTCACAGGCGATGAAGCAGGTCTGCAGGTGTCTGTCTGTCTCTCCCCCTCTCTGTCTTTCCCTCCTCTCTCCATTTCTCTCCTGTCCAACAATGACAGCATCAACAATAATAATAACTAAAACAAGGGCAACAAAAGAGAAAATAAATAAATATAAAAAAACTAAAAAAAAATATCAAAGCACTATATTCACGTCTAATTTTGAAAAGAAATCCTTCAAAGACCAAAGGAAATAGATCGGCCTGTTAGAAATCAGAAATTGTATGTCTGAGGTCCTAGAAGTGTCACGTTCAAGTCTTGGTACCACCTTAGGTCAGAGCTGAGAGTTCTCTAATCTCTCTCTCCCCTTCCCCCTTCCCCTCTCCTTCTCCCCCCTTCTCTTTTCTCACACATTCTCTTTTTTTATACAACAATCAAATATTTGACAGTGGGAAATAACATAATCATTATACAAAAAGATTTGAATATCTAAGGCTAAATTTACCAGGTGCCATCTCCTCTACTACCATAAGCCAGAGCTGAGAAGTATTCTAGTAAAACAATACATGCATACATACATAATATGAATGTTTAAAAAGATAATAGCATTACTTAAAAATAATCTTTTGATACACATTGTGATATTGTTTTCTTGATCAATTTGTGCAAGATCAGCCCTCACCGCACACTATGATGAAGGGTTTCAAAATTTGAGGCAAGTGTGCATCCCTTTCTGTAAGCCTGTACTCATGACTACCTAGTCCTGAGTAGGAATATCCTGAAATTAAATGGAAGCAAATCTTATAAGATTTTGACATGACATGTTTTAGCAAATGTAGTTCATGCCCTGAGAATAAAGTATCTGCCTTGCTAACCACTGAGTTCAGTGGACTCACTATCCTTCCTCTCTACACTTGAGGAGGTGATAAAGGAAAGAACTTCTCTCTTGAATCAGCAACAGAGAAGTCATCTTGGGGGCCAGGCAGTGGTACAACTGGTTAAGCACTCACATTACAGTGTGCAAGGATACAAGTTCAAACCCTGGTCTCTACCTGCAGGGGGAAAGCTTCACAAGTGGTGAAGCAGGGCTGCAGGTATCTCTCTGTTTCTCTCCCTGTCTATCTCCCCTTCCCTCTCAATTTCTCTCTGTCTCTATCCAATAATAAATAAAAAATAAAACAAAAAAATAAAATAAAAAGAGAAGTCACTTATATAGTTCTTTATGGCAAGGCTATCTTTGGTGTGAGTAAAATCATGAAATAATCTTTGTGAAATATCCCTACACAAGAGCACACATAACCTCAACAAATTTAATCCTAGAATGAGCTAAGTGAGAACTGAAAGATAAATATATTCCCCGAAGGAAGTAGATTTATTCAAAAAAGTTGGGGGGAGGGACTTTTCATCTTAGTGGCTTGTGCTGTTCTCAAACAGCTGAGAGCATACAGTAAATAGGCTATTATTGATCTGTCAACTTAAGAATCATCTCTAAAATACACTGACATGAGACATCTTATTTTCTAGTTTCATTCCTAAGCATATTGTGAAAATTGTAAACTGCTTTACTGTTGAGCTGCTATCAAATAAAAAAAAATACATTTTGCACCTTGAATAAAGGAAAATGCAGACACTTGCTGTTTGATAGTGCTTGACTGGTACTGAACACTCAAATAACTCATATGACTATGGAATGTCACTCATTTCGGTGTGAAGAAAGTGATGGCATTATCTTGAAAATGTCCACATATCATTCCATTTTTATTCCACATGGCATTTCTTCCTGTTTGTTTATACTGTTTTCATAAGAAAATAAAATAGATGGAAGGAAAAAAAAAGGGGCCAAAAAAAAGTTTAAAAAAAATGAAAATAGACAGTAAAAAAAGATGCCTAGGGACATATGTCATGGAGATAAGAGAGTCAGTGGGAAACCAGAAAATGAGAGGGCGATGAAGCCAGACCCAGAGGAGGCCAGGATAAAAGAGAATGTGGGCACTAGTCTGGAAACTTAGCAAGATAACAAACATGCAGAGGAATGGAATGGCTAGAGACACCGCTGCTGAAGAGAAACGTTAAACAATATAAATTACAAAAAAATTATCATCATCATTATTATTATTATCATTATTGCATTTAGGGTTATCTCTGGGTCTTGGTACAGGCTTGGTACACTGCTCCTAGAGTCCATTCTTTTTTTTTTTCCTTTTTATTGGATATGACAGAAAGAAATTGGGGTTGGGTGGTTGCACACCTGTTTGAGTGCATGTTACAATGCAGAAGGACCAGGGTCCTTAGTCCCCACCTGCAACAGGAAAGCTTTGCGAGTGGTAGTGTCGCAGGTGTCTCTCTGTCTCTCTTCCTCTCTGTCATCTCCTTCCTCTCCATTTCTGGCTATCTCTATCCAACAGTTAAAGACAATACAAGAGAGAGAGACAAAAAGAGAGAGAGAGAGATGGACTTTGAGAGATGAGGGGGAGACAAAGATGGAGACAGAAAGAGACACCTGGAGTCTCTGCATCCCTGCCAGCCCCCCTGCAAGTAGACAGCAAGGACTCAAACCAGGATCCTTGCTCAGGTCCTTGAGCTTTGTGCTATATGCACGTAACTGGGTATGCCACTGCCCCAGCCCCCTAAACAATATAACTTAATATTAATCATGCATATATGAATTTGATAATGTAGTATGTGTGTGTGTGTACATGAATGTGGGAAATGACATTTAAATTTTAAGCTAAGAGCCCGGTGGTAAGGTTTCTTAATGTCCTTTTATTTTTAGACATCTTTATTGAGCAAACATCATTTTATAATTCTGTTATTCTCTCAAGGAATGTTTTTTTTTTTTTTTTTTTTTTTACCATATATATATTGCTACACCTTTCACCTGTTGCCAAGGAGTCATCTGTCTCTATTTCCTTTGGAACATGGACACTTAGACTTCTCTCACCTTAGTGATCGCTGATCTGTGGGCATAGGTCAGGATTGCACATGTATTGTATTCCGTTTGGTCCTTTTCTCTGTTTCTTAAGTCTCAAATATGAGTGAGACCAGATGATATTTTTCTTTCTCCTCCTGCCTTTTTTCACTAAGGAACACCCTCTTACACATCTCCTCATGCTGTGGCAAACGTTTAATCAGTGTGTTGGTTTCACCTCTATTGAGGCAGGAACATTAATAGGAGCGGGGAGGCAAGCTCGATGGAGTTTAGTGCTGCAAACACTAAAGATATATGCACATTCTTTGTATATATATATATATTCAAAAATTGTGGGGACTGGGCGGTCGTGCAGTGGGTTAAGTGCAGGTGGCGCAAAGTGCAAGGACCGGCTGAAGGATCCCAGTTCGAGCCCCCGGCTCCACACCTGCAAGGGGGTTGCTTCACAGGAGGTGAAGCAGGCCTGCAGGTGTCTTTCTCTCCCCCGTCTGTCTTACCCATCTTTCTTAATTTATCTCCGTCGTATCCAACAACAATTACAGCAATAACAACAATAATACTGACAACAACATTAAATAACAAGGCCAACCAAAGGGGGAAAAATGACCTCCAGGAGCAATGGATTCCTTAGTGCAGGCACCCAGTCCCAGCAAAATAACCCTGGAGGCAAAAAAAAAAAAAATTCCTGGTCGGTCAGGTCACCTATCATGTACCCTGCACTAGTTATGTAAGGGATGGAAGCTAATAAGTTAGAACATAGCCTTTGTTTTTCACAATTTTGGCATATTCAGTAGAAAGCAAGTCAAATTAGTTACTATCTACTCCGTCTAAACACTTACTAATAATAGTATCCATAGTATTAAAGTATTCAATGAATAAATTTCTGGAATATCTTTTGCTCACTTGAATACATATTCTAAAGTAGGTTACATAACTTAATTGACTCAAAGTGAAAAATAAAATCATCAAAAACGTTTATATGAGGCTATGCCTATGTCTATTCATGTTTCCTATATAATTACTATTGTATCACTGTGGCCTCAAGTAGATTAGTTTATTTATAAGGAAATATCATTTTTCTTTACATTCTAGGCTTTTATATTTAAATTTGTTTCCCTCACGTATCAGAAAATTTAAGTTATTTTACTCTTCAATTGGTGATCTTACAGTAAGTTATGACGAGTTAGTGGGTATGGCTAGAGTTAGAGGGCTTAGCATTTGAGAAACGGAGCACAACTCAATCAAGTCATATAACATTTTAATTAGACTAGCATTGGTGTAATCTAGACACGTTCATATAATACCAAGCTGTGCTTTTATGAAAAAAAAATATTAATCATTTTGTATACTTGTTAGCTCATGAACAAAATTAATCAACACTGAGTTGCAAATGGAAGCTATATATTGACAAAATTCGATAAATTTTATATTTATCCACTTAAAATAGTTGCTTGAACATGAGGGATTGGGAGGGAGAACAGTGGGGGTCCTGGTGCATAAGAAGCTGTGCTCATATGTTAATGATAGCACTGACAAACATTAACCCCCTGAGTAGAAAAAGAAGAAGCATGATGTGAATATGTATGTGATTTTTCTGAATGTTCTTTCCTGATGTATTTATAAAATAGTAATACAGTTGGGAGTCGGGCTGTAGTGCAGCGGGCTAAGCGCAGGTGGTGCAAAGCACAAGGACCGGCATAAGGATCCCGGTTCGAACCCCGGCTCCCCACCTGCAGGGGAGTCGCTTCACAGGCGGTGAAGCAGGTCTGCAGGTGTCTATCTTTCTCTCCTCTTCTCTGTCTTCCCCTTCCTCTCTCCATTTCTCTCTGTCATATCCAACAACGACAACAACAATAATAACTACAACAATAAACAAGGGCAACAAAAGGGAATAAATAAATAAAATAAATATAAAAAAAAGAAAAAAAATAGTAATATAGTTATATGGGACACAGCACATAGTTGGTACTTATGCCTATCAGTTTTCCTTCATGTAAAACATTGTTTTTTAAAAGAACAGAGATGACTTTATGTATTTCCATCTTTGAATGTAAATTAACAAATTTGGCTAAATAAAGCCTCTTAAAATTTGATAAAATGATATTTCTTAGATAATGAAGATCAGTGTTAAGACCTTGAATTGAATTGATTCCTACAGAAATCTACTTCTGAGGGAATCAAATAGTGGGGCACCTGGTTAAGTATATGTGTTGTCATGTACAGGGACCTGAGTTCAAGTCCCCAGCTCCCACATGCATGTGTGGTGAAGCAGTGCTTTCTATCTCTCTATCTCTGTCTCTATCTCCCTTTTCCCTCCTTCCCTTTCACTTTCTCTCTGTCTTTCCAAATAAAATAAATTTATATATTTTTCTAAAAATTGAGTTCTGTAAGGCTAAGCAAAGTTTAAGGTAAAATTTAATAAATATTAAGAATGAAAATGGAATAAGTACCAGTTGCATATTTATGGAGTATATTATTTTAGTCAACTAAGAGATATTAAGCATTTAAATTGTATGGGAAAGATAGCATAGGAATAGCAGTTATGCAAGGTGACTTGCATACCTAAGACTCTGAAGTCTCAGGTTCAGTCCCACTAATACTGTTTGCCAGAGCTGAACAGTGCTCTGGTAAAAAAAAATACATACATATACATATATAAGTTTACTAGCCTTTTGGATCTCTTCTGTAGTGAATATTCTGTTCATATCCTCTGCCCATTTTGGATGGGATCATTTGCTTTTTTGTTGCTAAGTCTGCTGAGTTCTTTGTATATTTTGGTGATTAGTCTCTTGTCTGATGTCTGGCATGTGAAGATCTTTGCCCATTCTTGGAGGGGTCTCCTTGTTTGTGTGATAGTTTCTTTGGCTGTGCAGAAGCTTTTCAATTTGATGTAGTCCCATTGGTTTGTTTCTGCTTTAGTCTTCCTTGCAATTGCGTTTGTATCATCAAAGATGTACTTGAGGTTTAGGTGGGAAAGTGTTCTATTCTACCAATGTCTTCCTCAGTGCCCATGTTCAGCGGGGAAGCGATTACAGAAGCCAGACCTTCTACCTTCTGCATCCCACAATGACCCTGGGTCCATGCTCCCAGAGGGATAAAGAATAGGAAAGTTATCAGGGGAGGGGATGGGATACGGAGTTCTGGTGGTGGGAATTGTGTGGAGTTGTACTCCTCTTATCCTATGGTTTTGTCAACATTTACTTTTTAAAATTTTAAATATTTTTATCATTATTATTTTTTAATTTAAAAAAGAATAAATTTGTATCTAATTAGACTTAGATACCCTCCTCACCTACTTCCTATTATAGTTCTCTCACTCACTCCAAAGCTAACTTTAGCAAAACAAGGGCTGCAAAAGCTGAATAAGGGTAAGAGGCTGACATAATTTAATGATGACTTTTTAGTCACTATCCGGCCACCCCATCAGCTGGGGCCCTATTTGGTGATTCCTGAGATTCCCAAATAGACATGATGGGCCTAGACCTCAAATAAATCCCTCTCTCCATTGTTACCTGTTGTATGCTTTACATTGAGTTGTTCTAGTTCTCCCCCACCAAGAGAATTGGATCAGTCCTGCTAATTTCACGGGCCCGCTTGGCCCCGCCTCAAGGAACCCCGCCAGGGTGCCAGAGTTTCAGAGTTCGAGAGTAAGAGAGAGTTTCAGAGTTCCAAAGTGGCAGAGTTGGAGAGTTGCAGAGTGAGAGAGAGTGCTTGCACCACCGCAAAGAGACAGCAGAGTTCTGTTTGGTGATTAGTTTGGTTTAGTTTATGAATCGTTGTTCCTGAATAAAGAAATACAGCTTCCCTGCCCAGCCGTATGTCTCTGGTCATCTCTGTTACCCGCCCGTGAAGCTAGCCCGGCCAGCTAGAGCCGCCGAATTTTAACAACAAATGGCGCCCAACGTGGGGCATTTGATAATCCCCGCTGGTGGCTGTGGCACCTGCTGCTGGGAAGAAGCTGCCCGAATATACCACCCATCTCTATAAGGAATAACAAAACAGACTCCTTTGTGGGTCCCTTATAGGACCTTGCCCTCAGTTTGGATCAACAACATCAGAAAATGTTTCCTATCCTCCAAAGGGAGGATGGACAACATACTCTATGCTACACCTGGGGAAGATGGGTTGATATTGGGGCAGCTTGGAATGTTCCTACTGATGATCACAGACTGTGAGGTTGGATCTACAGGGATGCAGAGGTCACACAGGCCCCTAGCTGAATATGGACCCCAGACCAAGTGCGTTTCCTTTTTATAAACAAAAATAATAATAATAATAAATAATCTAATTTGATTTTGTATTTCAAATTATATTTACTTGAATGGAATATTGTTTAATGTAAATTGAAAATAATAGAAGTGTAGATTCATGACTTTTAAAATATTTATTTATTTATTTATTTATTTATATTTATTTTTACCAGTACACTGCTCAGCTCTGGCTTATGGTGATTCCTGGGACTGAAGTTGGGACTTTGGAGCCTCAAGCACCAGAATCTGTTTGCATAACCATTATGCTTTCTCCCCCACCATAGATTACTTTTTTTTTTTTTTGCCAACACTACATAGCAATAATATCAGTGATGCATCCTTGACTCTTTTTTTATTACAATATTAAATTATATAACTTGAGGCAATCAGGATGCTGGGGAAGACTCCAAAGAACATTTAAAACAGGACAAAAAAGTTGAAATTATTTTTTTCTATTTATTTTTAATTAATTTATTTATTTTACTTTTATTTATCAAAAATAGGATAAAAGGGGTACAACTCCCACAATTCCCATAACCAGAACTCTGTATCCCATCCCCTCCCCTGATAGCTTTCCTATTCTTTAACCCTCTGGGAGCATAGACCCAGGGTCATTGTGGGATGCAGAAGGTGGAAGGTCTGGCTTCTGTAATTGCTTCCCCACTGAACATGGATGTTGACTGGTCGGTCCATACTCCCAGCCTGTCTCTCTCTTTCCCTAGTGGGGCAGGGCTCTGGGGAAGCCGGGCTTCAGGACACATTAGTTGGGTTTTCTTTCCAGGGAAGTATGGTTGCATCATGCTAGAATCTGGAACCTGGTGGCTGAAAAGAAATTATTGCTTTGATCATTAGGCACAAAGGACATCTATTGTGCTTTGGTGTGGTGATATTTCAAATATTTATCTCATAAATGTGAAAGCAAATTAAATGGCTTGGCAAGGTGAAATCATAGTTGGGGTGGTAATTTAATTCTATCAATACCTCCTTTTATTAACTCATCGCAATGAACATACTCCGCCATTATATGTCCCTGTAATGCATTTTCTAAATGTTTAGCATAATGCAAGGGATAACGATACACTGGTAGCCTTGATCTATCTACATCTCTCCTGTGTGATGATTGTTAGTCAACCTGTGAATATGTGACTGTTGGATCCCAAACTAATCTTTGACAGATACCAATTATGTTGTCATATTTACGTGATAGATTTCCAAGTTATTTTACCCTTTTTTTCCATTCTAGTCAGATATTTCTGCTGCTGATGATTTCTTTGAACCCACACCATGATCTTGATGCCATATGAGTCACTCATTTGCATCATTTTGTGTGTGTTTAGACTTTGCAGCAATATCATATGACACTGATTATAAAGAAAGTGTGATAGGTGGGGAAATTTAAGTGACAGAAACCACACATGAATGCAGATATATCAGCAAGACACCAGTATTTTTCTGTCAGTTTGATACCTAGCAAATTCATTGCTTACAAGCCTGAAAGCTACATGGGCATTCTTTTTTAGAAACAAGGTGGCACCAAAGTGCAATACAATTGCTGAGCTGGACATATTCCTACAGGGATGTGGATCTTGAGACAGTGCTCATCAAAAATAATTTGTATAAAAAATTTGAAAGGTTGTTTTACTTATCAAGATATTTAAAATTACATTAGACTTTACACTACTTCTCAAAAACTGTTAACATTGTATGTATTACCAAGACAGTGGAACTACTAAGAATGTTCTTTAACTTTCATTTCTCCAGATATTTTGAATAATAGTTTCACAATAAAAAAGAATTCTTGGGAAGGAGTAGACAGCATAATGGTTATGCAAAGAGACTCTCATGTCTAAGGCTCTAAAGTCCCAAATTCAAACCCCTGTACCACCATAAGCAAGAGCTGAGTATTGTTCTTGTATAAAAAATAATAAATAAATCAATAAATAATAAATGAATATTAAGCCATCTATCAATTCTAGTGTTTGAAAGAGACCCATAAATATATTGGTATTAGGCATTGTTTTCCTAATACTACTAGCTAGAATCATCGTAACGTTCCTAAAATATTGAGAAAGATTTTTAGGCAAACAGTTGTAAAACTGATGTTATATTTTAAAGCTTTTGTAGTGGCTGGCTGGTAGTACACCTGGAAAAGTGAACGTTATAATGTACAGGGGCCAGGGTTCAAGCCCCAGGCCCCTACCTGCAAGAGGGACTTCATAAATGTTGAGAAAGTTCTGCAGGTATCTTTCTTTCTTCTTCTCTATATCCCCTTTTCCTATCAACTTATGTCTCTATCCAATATATAAATAAAATGTTAAACATCAAATATTTTGTAATTATAAATAAAATTATATCCATATTAAATGGTTTGGAAGAGATTATCATCATGTAACATTAGCACATTTAGCTAAGGAAACAAACACGGTGAATATTATAACTATATCTAACTGTATCATATGGAAAGCTCTAGAAAGGCATGGTAGAAATTAAGATCGAGTCTGAAAACTCAAAGTCTTTAACTTTCATTATTTCCATATTTTATTTATTGATTGAGTAGAGAGAGAGAAATTTAGAGAGAGTACTGCAGGGCAGCCTGTGAAGTTGTGAAGTTTCACCCTGCAGGTGGGGACCAGGAGCTTGAACCCGTGTCCTTGAACATTGTAGGATGTCTATTTTACCAAGTATCTGAGTAAATACTTCAGTTCTAGTAAATACTGAGTCCTAGTTTTGAAAAATTTCCATAAAAAGTGGATAAAATCATGAAACTTTCTTTATCCAAGTTTTCTCTAACAGAGTACGGGGATAATCTGTTTTCTTTGTTTATTACTGGGTACAGAATGTTATTTTTCAAATTCTTTGAGTTGAATACTCCTGAGCATTAAACAATTTCAGTATTTTTGTCAGTTATATGTATAGCCAATGCCATCTGTTTGTGCATAAGCAACATTAAAAACACACCTGTTTGAGTAATGGCTTGATATACAGTGAACAATCCTAGATTTAGACTTAGGAAAACCTAATTATAAATAGTGGCTCTCCTACCTGGTATTTAAATATATCCCGTAATATTCCAATAACCCAAAACCTCAGTTTACTTTTTAACAGTGTAGTAGGGATAGTTATTGCGGATTTTCTAAAGTCTTATTTTATTTGTTACATATGGGAGAGTTCTTGAAAGTGAGAGAGAGAATCCTGAACCCTGATCTAGGCAGCACTGGGAATTGTACAGGGAACGTCAGGCATCAAAGTCCTTTGCACTACCAGTTGAACTATCTTCTTTGCTACAAGGGATAATAACTCTCATCTGGAAAAATTGTAGAAAATAAGTTAGTGATGGTGTTATAGATGACATGCTTCCTATTAATAGAATAACCTTTTTAACATCAGCATAGTTATTATTATTATTAATGTTTACTCTTCTGAAAATACTTATAGTAGTATATGATAGAGGAGGAATTTTCTAAGTATTATTAAAATCTTGATACTTGTTTATTTTTGCAGTTTTAATAAATATTTAATAATGATTAGCAAGATTGTAAGATCACAGGGGTATAATTCCACACAGTTCCTACCACCAGAGTTCTATGCCCCATGTCTTCCATTCTTTATCCCTCTGGGAGTATGGACCAAAATTCTTTTTTTTTTAATTTATTTTTTATTTAAGAAAGGATAAATTAACAAAATCATAGGGTAGGAGGGGTACAACTCCACACAATTCCCACCACCAAATCTCCATATCCCATCCCCTCCCCTGATAGCTTTCCTATTCTTTATCCCTCTGGGAACATGGACTCAGGGTCGTTGTGGGTTGCAGAAGGTGGAAGGTCTGGCTTCTGTAATTGCTTCCCCGCTGAACATGGGCGTTGACTGGTCGGTCCATACCCCCAGTCTGCCTCTCTCTTTCCCTAGTAGGGTGAGTCTCTGGGGAAGCAGAGCTCCAGGGCACATTGGTGGTGCTTAACCCATTGTGCTACACCCTACTCCCCTGAAAGACTGTTTTTTATTGGCACATCTAACAAGTTGTTATTGTCTAGAACACTATTAATTTTGTTATATTTATTTTCTCACTGAAAATACCCTTTCAGACATAAGCATTTGTGGACACTTTTTTATCTCTTGGGGAAAAAATATGGGTACAATTCCCTTAAGGCACCATTTTCCATAAGAAAACAAAGATATCTAGGTCAACAGGCAGGTGGAGCATGTAACATGCAAACAAACTCACAGTCTGGCACATGGCGTCAGTGCATTTTGATCTGACTAACCTGGAAAACAAATTAAAGAAATGAGTCAATATTTAAAAAGATTTCATAGAGCACTCTCAGGTTATGGGACTCAGTAGGAGAATTCATGAAACAACATAGCTAAACAAGATAGCTTAAAGCAATGCTTTATTATGTGGAAAGAATACAAAGCAAACAGAAAAATAATAATATGGGCAAAGTGTAAAGTAAACCAAGTGCAAATGTCTAAGAATCTTTCTTCTCTAATAATAAAATATACTTATTGAAGTCATAAATGTTGCATATTCCCCCATAAATAATAATAATAAACAATGGATACAATGTAGTATGGTATAATATAATATGATTCATATAATATATAATAAACAATGGATATAATATAATATTGTATAATATAATATCATTAATATACTATATAATATAAGACCCAAGCAGTTATCCATAGCTTAAGAACAACTACTTTCTACCAAGAAGCTTATTTAATTTTTGAAGTTAAAATTGCCAAATGATCATAATATTCTTTTAAAATATTTATTTATTTATGGAGAGAGAGTGAGTTAGAACACCAGTCAGTGTGTTTAGGTGAATAAAATGATGAGATTACAGTTTAGGTAATCCCAGTTCAATAAGAACTTCATTTTCATGGTTAAAGTGAGTGACAGGTCACTCTTAAGAAAATGGGAGGCAGGAACTACTTAAGGTCAGCCATGGTGGTTGCCAAGTAATTACTTGTACATGTCAATATCTCTATATGTTTATCTGTATATAGCTATATATTTACATATATATATATATATATATATATATATATATCCAGGTACATTATTGATAGCTAGTAAGCCTTAAGTGGACTATATTGTATATTGATTTTGTATAATAGATCTGGGTGAATCCAACATAAAAACATTTTGGAGTTAGTTCTGAAGTCAAGTTCTAGTAAGTCTATGAACAAGTGCATAACTTGAAGGAAGGGTAGTATTAAATCTAGTCACCACTTCCGTACAGACTACGCTGGATAAGTGATCTTTGTGGACACATGGAAGGTGAGTACATAGGATTCAATGACAAAGGGTAACAGAAGCTAAGGAATACGGAGAATGATATTACATCGCTCCAGTTACTCCTGGATGTAGGATATTCGTGCCAAGAAAGTAACTCTGGAAACATTAAACATGGAATGAGTTAACTCAAGAAGAAATCACTATTTTCAATGACTAAAAACAATATAGAGTCTTTTCCATGACTGGGAAATCAGAACTCCATTAAATGTACCTAAATTATTTTTACTTGGCTTAGAATTAGCTGGCATATAGTTTTAGGCGGAAGTGCCAAGATTTGCCAGATTAAAGCCTAAAGAGAAAAAATAATCACAATTGAGACATGTTCTGAATAAGTTAAACAGGTAATAATGACAAAATTAATACTAATATAATAATTATGAGTTAGATCTATTGAATTGGAGATACTTATATCACTATCATAGAAGAGCAATTTTGGTGATTCTTCCTATTAGCTATGATCATATTATATAAAACAATTCTTTGTTATATTACTGAATTCCAAAAAAAATCATAATAACTTATTTTTTATAATCACTGGCTTATTTCATAATAATATACCTTATACATCTTCTAGGCATTCAGAAATGAAAAAGAAATTGTGTTGACCACTATATGAAACCACTCAGGTTTTGTCATTTTTTCACTAAAATCATACTATAAGTTTATTTTTAATATTTGGAGGACTATTTATTTTGTTTCTTGGAGTGCCTGTGTCAATTTACATTACCACCAGCAGAGAATGAGAGTTTGTTTTATTCACATCTTCACAAGCCCTCCTTTCTTGGATTTTTTAAAAATACGTGTTAATTTTCCTTTTCTTATTGGGAGAGATATAGTTGACAATAAATACAGTTGTTGGTACATGTGTAGAATTTCTCAGTTTGACACAAAACACTCTTATTGTGCGCCTCAGTCCTCCTCCACCATGGTGGACTACAACCAGGACCTCAAACCCTCCCTTCCCTACCCTTAGGAATCTTTTACTTTGATACAATACATAAAACCCAGTTCAAGTTCTGCTTTGTGTTTTCCCTTCTGTTCTTATTTCTCAACTTCTGTCTATGAGTCAGATCATCTCATATCCATCCTTTTATTTTTTTATTTGTTTATTGATTTAGCTTATCTCACTCAACGTGATTCCTTCAAGCTCCATCCAAGATGAGGTGAAGAAGGTGAATTCCTGGGTCTGGGCATCGGTGCATATATCACCATGAACAGAGACCTGGGTTCAAGCTCCTGCACCCTACTGGCAGGGGAAGGGGTGATTCATGAACAGTGACACAGTAATGCAGGTGTTTATCTTTTGGGTCCAGGCAGTGGCCACCATATTGGAACACACACATTGCCAGGCACAAGGACTTTTGTCTCTTCTATCTTCCCCATGCCTCTAAATTTGTCTCTATCTAATAAATAAAAATATATGTCATCAAAAATAATTTGAATTTATCATTTCAGTAGCCAAATAATATTCCACTGTGTATATCTACATGACTTTCTCAACCACTCATCTATTGTTATACACCTGTGGTGCTTCCAGGTTTGGGAATATTACAAATTGTGCTGCTGTGAACATAGATATACACATATCTTTTTGGATGGGTTTGTTTGCTTCCTTAGGGTCTATCCCTAGGAATGACTCAGTCTAAGGGTAGATACATTTCTAGCCTTTTAGGAGTCCTACAGACTGCTCTCCATAGGGGTTGGAGAAATTTGCATTCCCACCAGCAGTGCAAGAGGGCTCCTTTGCCTCTACATTTGAAGATGTGAAGGGTTTATTTGCCTCCACATCTTCAACATTTGCTCTTGCTGTCACTTCTGATGTATTCCCACAGGGATAAAGCAATATCCTACTAGGGAAAGGGAGAGGCAGCCTGGGAGTATGGACCGACCAGTCAACACCCATGTTCAGCAGGGAAGCAATTACAGAAGCCAGACCTTCCACCTTCTGCAACCCACAGGGTCCATGCTCCCAGAGGGATAGAGAATGGAAAAGCTATCAGGGGAGGGGATGGGATATGGAGATTGGGTGGTGGGAATTGTGTGGAGTTGTACCCCTCCAACCCTATGGTTTTGTTAATTTATCCTTTCTTAAATAAAAAATAAATTAAAAAAGCAATATCTCATTGTTATTTTTTAATTATATTTATGTCTTGGACAGTGACAGCTAGAAATTAAGAGGGAAGTGGGTGACAGGAAAAGAAACAGAGAGATATCCTCGCCCTGCTACATCACTTACAAAGGTTTCACCCTGCAGGTGGGGACCAGACATTCAAACCCAGGTCCTTGCACATCTTAACAAGTGTGCCCAACCAGGTATGCCACTAACTGGCCCTTCATTGCCGTCTTTATTTGCGATTCTCTAACAGCCAATAACTTGGAACATGTTTTCAAATGTCTGTTGTCTTTCTGTATCTTGTCTTTGGTGAATATTCAGTTCATATAAACTCTTCATTTTTGGATGGGATCATTTTGTTGTTGTTGCTGAGTCTGGTGAGGTCTTTATACTTTTGCCTATTACCCTTTCTGTCTATTGTATGGCATGTAAAGACCTTCTCCCATTCTGTAAGGAGTCTCTTTAAGTCTGAGTGCTTTTTTTTTTTTTTTTTAATGTAGTCCCATTGGTTTATTTTTGGTTTAGTCTTTGAAAGTGGATTTGAAACACTGAAGGTGCCTATAAAGCTTAGGTCTAAAAGAGTTCTGCCAATATCTTCCTCTAAGTATTTGATAGTTTCTGGTCTAACATTCAAGTCCTTGATCTGTTTTGAGCTTCCCTTTGTGAGTGCTGAAAGGTAGTGGTTCAGTTTCATTCTTCTTCAAGTTTCAACCTAATTTCCCTAGCCATTTTGTTGAAGATACTTATTTCTCCATTTCCTAGGTGTTTTAAAACTGTGAGCCACTTTCTAAATATTTTTTGAAAAATAATAGTCAGTGGCTGCTTAACTGAGAAAAATTCTATACCTCCCTCGTGCATAGAAGTCCCATGAAATAATAGCAATGTGTGAAATACATTCGGAAACCCCCTGTAACACTAACTTCAAATTCAATCCCAGATTTGGTGTATTGTAAAAGCAACATGTTCTTCCAGCATACCTCAATAGACATATTCTTACTTGAAACAGAATTCATGTACCTTTATGTGATGTGTAATTGTTGATGTAGTTTGTATTTTTTTTTTTTGTTGTTCAGTGCTTTTGATTAGCTCTGTTTATTTCCTTTTGAGATTTTTTTTTATTCACTGTGTATATAAGATAATTTGGTTTCTATTTCCTTTCCTTGAACAGTGTCTCCTATGGTTAGAGGCAATCAGCAATCTGAGTTTTATCTGAGCTCCAATCATATGTAATTTATAAAATCTTAGAAGAACACGGGTAGGTACTAAGTAGTAATCAACTTAGCTCTGGAAGAACAATTTAATTTTTTATTATTTGCCACAGTCATAAGCTTAGTGAATTTATTTAAATTATTGAGGTATGCTTGCTTTGGAAATGTTGATTTTCCTCTCCCCATTAAGTTCTTATAAACAAACAAAGACTTTGTACTAAAAATAAATAAAATTGAGTGTCATGTTGGAAATTTTATTCACTGCAAATATTTATTAAAATATGGACCTTTGAAATTCATTGGAAACATTAAACAGAATAATTGTTTGTAAGTAAAATCTAAAGGTTCTCAAAGAAATATGGTTTAATCTTTTCTTCACTGAAAGATATAATTCCATTCAACAGTTAGTTAGATCTGCTACAAATTTGTTACTTATAATTTGCTTACTATTAAATTGTAAGTTATAAGTAGTACTAGAGTAATTTTTCTTCCATAAAAGGAGATGTACTTTTGGAATTCTTTACGTGTGCCATAAGATAAAAATTCTGATTTACATTATCTCACATACCTTCTCTACTTTTTTACCTTATGAAATTCCAGTTCTACAGGTTATTTCAACATTATGCTTATTTTTTTTGTGTGTGTGATAAATCATGAAGATTACTATTTTATAATATTATGTTGAACTGGGATAGATAGTAGGAATTGCATATAGTTTCTCATCTGTTCTTTTTCCTTTCTTTTGTGTATAGTTTGTAGTAATGAAATTCTATTTAACAAATCATAACGAAACTTAGTCACTAAAAGAACACCTACTATCTCCTAGACTTTATCAGTCAGAAATTCTCATGATTTTTTAAAATATTTTTATTTATTTACTTAGTTATTGAATAAAGATAGAGAGATGTTGAGATGGGAATTAAAGAGGGAGAAAAAGACACGTAGCACTCCGTTACTCTTCCTGAAGCTTCTCCCCTTGCAAAGGAAGTTTCTGCTATATTATTACATATCTTTTCTCCATAATGCAACCCATGAAGTAGAAGTAAGTGATAGAAGAATGTAGAATGTTTTTTACTGGTATTTTAATAATGACTAACATGATTCAGGGGTATAACTTCATACAGTTCCCACTACCAAAGTTCTGTGTGTCCCATCCCTTCCATTGGAAGTCTCCCTATTCTTTATCCCTCTGTGAGTATGAAGCAAAATTCTTTATGGGGTACAGAAGGTGGAATGTCTGGATTCTGTAACTGCTTCTCTGAAGAAAATGAGGTTCCAGTACACATTGCTAGGGTCCTTTCCTAAGGAAGTCAGGATGGCATTATAGTAGCATCTGCAACTTGGTGGCTGAAAGACAGTAAGATATAAAGCAGGACACTTTATTTAACAACTGAACCCAAAGGTAATACTAGAGCAGATGGGATTAGGGTTCTTTATGTGAGAATAAGCTAAGAAGTTTTTAGATATGTTACAAGGGGTCCATGACTGCTGATTTTTTGACTGAGCCTAATAGCTGATATGCAGGTGGACTAAAAATATTGTCTGGGGAGATGGTTTCTGGGTTTACGCTTAATATTTACAATTAAGAAGGAGTCGGATGGTAGCACAGTGGGTTACGCACATGTGGCGCAAAGCGCAATGACTGGCATAAGGATCTGGGTTTGAGCCCTCGGCTTTACACCTGCAGGAAAGTCCATACACAGGCGGTGAAGCAGGACTGCAAGTGTCTATCTTTCTCTCCTCCTCTCTGTCTTTCCCTCCTTTCTCCATTTCTCTCTGTTCTATCTAACAACGAAAACCTCAATAACAACAATAACTACAATAAAAAAAAACATTGAAAAAAATTACAATTAAGAAGTAGAAATATACCAGAGAATAAGTCAAGGATGCTCTCCTTTTCAGTTTGTCATGCTGGAAAGGTCTAGTCTCTCCTTTTCTCTTTTGTTCTCTAGTTATGGTGACATATAATGACAGGATTAAAGTATACTTAGAAACCAAATTAAGACCACTACTTGAAGGTATTAGCATAAGCTAATTGAAGTGTGACTAAGTGTTCCTGTATGCATTTTCATGATCTCCAATTTTTCCTCTTTTTCCACTTTTTTGTTTGTATGAGCCAGATGCAGTCTTTGAAATGTTAAATTTTGGGTAAAAAAAACATTAAGATTAGCATCCTTAGTAATCAATAGTAGCATGCTGCTATGAGCGGTTAATATTGCAAAGGGAAGAGAGACTTGCTAAACAAACTCTCAATAAAGCTTTCAAGTTCTTCACTTGTACACCTTTTAAATCCAGCAGGTGGTAACTCTCAAAGTTTTTTAGACTAGTATGTGTCACATTTATCTCACACACCTGAACAAAAAAACTCTGATGCCAATCTTACTTGATTTGGTGTAAGAATGTTTTATTTACTTACAGAAAGAAGAGAGGTGGTGGGAGAGAGATAAAAGGAGAATTCATTATTGAATTCAGGGCCCTGGATTTGCAAACTCAACGCACAGAGCTACCTCTGTGATTCGCACACATGAGAATGTAATAATTTACAAGGTGTTCATAGGCTTCCAGGAACATATGTATGTCTCTAGACTGTACCACACTGGAACATACAACTAGTTTATTCAGGCTTTCTTCTTGACTGTGTTCCTTCTTCAGCTGAATTGTGGAAATTTATTTTCGTTATTCATTCTTTCTGTAAATACATTTATTTTATTTTTTATAATTTATTTATTTATTTAAAAAGGGGGACATTAACAAAACCATAGGACAGGAGGGGTACAACTCCACACAATTCCCAACACCAGATCTCTGTATCCCATCCCCTCCCCTGATAGCTTTCCTATTCTTTATCCCCCTGGGAGTATGGACCCAGGGTCATTGTGGGATGCAGAAGGTGGAAGGTCTGGCTTCTGTAATTGCTTCCTGCTGAACATGCGTGTTGACAGGTGGATCCATACTCCCAGTCTGCCTCTCTCTTTCCCTAGTGGGGTGGGGCTCTGGGGAAGCAGAGCTCCAGGACACATTGGTGGGGTTGTCTGTCCAGGGAAGTCTGGTGGGCATCATGCTAGCTAGCATCTGGAACCTGGTGGCTGAAAAGAGAGTTAACATACAAAGCCAAACAAGTTGTTGAACAATTATGGACCTAAAGGATGGAATAGTGCAGATGAAGTTTTGGGGGGTACTCACTGCAGACTAATGTGTACTTTTGCTTATATATTTTTCTCTAGTTTATGGATACATGTGAACATATGCTCTATCTCAGGGGACCTGGTCTATATCTAGGTTTTGGTACTTTGTTAGGAAATGAACCGCCTGGAATAGAATTAGAGAATCCTATGAAAGGAAAGGACTCACCCGAGTAATAAAGCTGAAGGGTTGTCATTCCATATGAAAGGCAAGTTTGTAATTATTATTTCTTTTTTTCCTCTTTTTTTCTCTCTCTCCCCTCCCCTCTCTTTTCTTTTTGTCATCTCCAGGCCTTCACCGCTCAAGGTTGACCATTTTGAGAAAGAACAAGACAGGCAGATAGATAGGGAGAAACAACAGTATAAAAAAAAACAAAACCTCTATCAGGTGGGGACCAGGCTGAAACTTGGGTCATGCACATAGAAAAATAGTGTACTATAATTATTAGCAATGTTATGGTGAATGAAATCTCACTTTTAAGCACTTCTTAGTGAAGAAAGGTAAGTTATAAAATCTGGAGACCCAGGTGGTAGCACAGTAGGTTATGCACATATAGTGCAAAGCACAAGGATCCTGATTCCAGCCCCCATCTTCCCACCTACAGGGAGTTCGCTTCGCTAGTGGTGAAGCAGGTCTGCAGGTGTCTGTCTTTCTCTCCACTATCTTCCCTGCTCTCTCCATTTCTCTCTGTCCTATCTAACAGCAACTATAGCAGCTGCAATAATAACAACAGCATCAACAATAGAAAAGTTGGCCTCCAGGAACAGTAGATTGGTTGTTCAGGCACTAAGCTCCAGCAATAAACCTGGAGTCAAAAAATAATAAATAAATAAATAAATATTTTCAGGAATGTCTGCAATTCTGTAAGATATCACCATATTAAAACTTCACAATGTGATAAAGAACATCTATATTTAAGAGGTCACAAAATGTTGTAGCCTGTATTTCATGATGTTGAGATGATAAGAATATGATTCATTGTTAGAGTAGTTATTTATGAACTATGTTTCTTCATAATTGATACAAATAGTTGTTTGGCTTCTTTAGACACATTATATATATTTTTTCTTTTTTAGTATTTATTAATTTTCTCTTTTGTTGCCCTTGTTGTTTTATTGTTGTAGTTATTATTGATGTTGTTGTTGTTGTTGGATAGGATAGAGAGAAATGGAGAGAGGAGGGGAAGGCAGAGAGGGGAAGAGAAAAATAAACACCTGCAGACCTGCTTCACCGCTTGTGAGGTGACTCACCTGCAGGTGGGGAGCTGGGAGCTCAAACTGGGATCCTTATGCTGGAACATTTCATACATTTTTAAAAAGTTGTGTGGTAGGGAGTCAGGCAGTAGTGCAGCAGGTTAAGCACATGTGGTGCAAAGCACAAAGACAGATCCCAGGTCAAGCCCCAGGCTCCCCACCTGCAGGAGAGTCGCTTCACAGACGGTTTAGCAAGTCTGCAGGTGTCTTTCTCTCTCCCTCTGTCTTCCCCTCCTCTCTCCATTTCTCTCTGTCCTATATAACAACAACAATAATAACTACAACAATAAAAAGGGCAACAAAAGGGAATACATTAAAAAAATTGTGTGGTAGACAATGGGACAATGCATTTTTACTCAGATATGAATTATTTTTGCAATTTGTAAATAAGTCTTACAAAAATAATGCAGTTGTATTGATTTCGGTTCTACATAAATCCCCTAATGAAATATTCATTTGGCTTGCCTTGTTTTGGGATTTTTTCACTCTAGATTATTCTGCGAGCTAGTCTTCACAGTATTTTGTTGGGTAAATCCATGCATTGTGTTACCAAGTTGTATAATTTCCACAGAATTTATTAAAAGATAGAATGAGACATTTGGTACATGTTTTGTAATGTGCATGATGAGTGCATCTGTATGTGTTTAATTTTTAGGAGACAAAGACTCAACCATAGACTTCTCAAACCTCAACCTCAATTTACAATTATTCAAAAGGAAAAACAATATAATGCTAAATGTTGTAAATAGTGATCAAGGCAGTCTTTCCGACTTTCTTGTATCTTCAGAAGAAACAGACCTCAGGAGTTGGGCGGTAGCGCAGCAGGTTAAGCACACAAAAGTGCCACACAAAGCACAAGGCCAGCGTAAGGATCCCAGTTTGAGCCCCCAGCTCCCCAACAGCAGAGGAGTCGCTTCACAAGCAGTGAAGCAGGTCAGCAAATGTCTTTCTCTCCCCCTTCTCTGTCTTCTGCTCCTCTCTCCATTTCTCTCTGTCCTATCCAACAATAAAACAAGGACAACAAAAGGGAATAAATAACTAAATATTTAAAAATATAAAAAGAAGATACAGATCACTATCCACATTTTAATTTTAATCTTTTGAGACTTTATTTGTATGTTTAAAGCAATAATATCTTAAATTAAGCCATCAGTTTTGCAGTAATCTGTTATATAGAATCAATGAGGGAGTCTGGCAGTAGCACAGTGGGTTAAGCACATGTGGCACAAAGTTCAAGGACCCGCTTAAGGATCCTGGTTACGTTCCAGCCCTGGCTCCCCACCTGCAGGGGAGTCGCTTCACAGGCGGTGAAGCAAGTCTGCAGGTGTCTATCTTTCTCTCCCCCTCTTTGCCCTCCCCTCCCCTCTCAATTTCTCTCTGTCCTGTACTATAATGACAACATCAATAACAACAACAATAACTACAACAAGAAAACAACAAGGGCAACAAAAGGGAATACATAAAATAAAATTAAAAATTAAAAAACAGAATCAATGGTAAACAAATAGTATTTATATTTCTTTGCCACTGGCAATAATATATCCTCCAATATGTTTATCTCCTTTTACTTGGCATTGACTATACGACCTCATCTATTAATAAATACATAGGCTCATGGCATGAGGACTACATGGCATTATACTTAGAAAAAATAGTAGTTCTCATTCAAGAAGCTAAATTTGAGGCTATGTAGTACATGGGAGCACAGAAGCCTATATATATGTATCAGGAAGTGACATTTTTGGTAGAGCAGACATGTTACAATATGAAAGGACCTAGGTCAAGCCTTTGGTTCCACTTACAGTAAGGAAGCTTTTTGAATGGTGAAGCAGTGCTGCAGGTGTCTCTCCATCTCTAGCTCTTCAATTTCTCTCTGTTTCTATACAATAAATAAATAAATAAAATATATGTTTTTAAATTTTCATAGATGATCAAGGGCCAGGCAGTTGCACACATGGTTAAGTGCTTACATTATAGTGAATAAGGTTTGAGTCCCCGGTTCCCACCTGCAGGGGGAAAGTTTCATGTGTGGTGATGCAGGGCTTCAGGTATCTCTCTGTTTCTCTCCCTCTCTCTATATATATCTATATATCTATATATAGATAAATATGTATATATATATCTATATATATACATATATAGATATCTGCCTATCCTCTCTCAGTTTCTTTCTGTCTCTATCCAATAATAAACAATTAAATCTTCATAAATGATGGATTTGTGCTATAACATCTCTATTTTTCTACTCACATATATATTTTTTTAAATGCTGGACATATGCATTGGAATAGTCAGTGCATGCATATGGTCCTGGCAAAACACACACACACACACACACTTTTATATTTATATTAAGCAGTTAGGGCTGAGGAAATAGCATAATGATTATGCAAAATGATGTTCATATCAGAGGCTCCTGTTCTTAGGTTTAATCTCCAGCACCACTATAAGCCAGAGGTAAGCACTGTTAGGGTTAAATAAATAAATAAATAAATAAATAAATAAATACATAATTTGGGTAGTGAGTGTGGTGAGCATTGGCTCTAGAAGATGCTTCAAAAAGAGGAACTGGGACTCTGGTCTATGCCAAGTAGAGACATGCCAAGGGTGATATAATAGTCTAAACAAGTTAGTAGGTTTTTAGAAAGGAAACAAGAAAAGAAAAGAAAAGAAAAGAAAAGAAAAGAAAAGAAAAGAAAAGAAAAGAACATATATTCCTGAGGGAAAAATGTGGACCTGTACAGTTGAGGAACATGCATTATGTGTATACATAATCTTACAAGTATGTCCATTAGCCTGTTGCTGAAATGTTATGTGGGATTTGCTTTGATTGTAATGATGCTAGAATAGGTTACTTTCAGTCAGGGAGGACTTCCGTCTATGTTCTCCACAGCCAGTTCTGTCTAGTCAGTGATCTGGGATCTTTACCAGTGCAACGGTCCAGTGAGAGCCAAAAGACTCTGGGGCAGAGTTGCTGCATTGTTCAGACTTTATGCCTTCAGCCAGTGAGGTATTGCTTTGTTCACTTTAAACAAAAGTAGCGTTAGTGTTATGAGGAGGGGAGTTAACACAGAACTGCAAAAACTTTGATTATTAGATTGCATGACGAATACAAATGTAGCCTGTTGATTCCTCTGTTTTCTTTGTATTCAACTGCCTATAGTCAAATGGCCCCTATGGTGGTGGCATTTTAATTTTAGATCCCTGCAGAAAGTGGTTTGAACATCTAGACGTCTTTAGCCTTCTAATGGGCACAGCGTAAAGGCAGCTATATTGAAACACGAGGCATAATTACCATCACTTTTATCGAGGTTATTTATTTTACAGATATTACCACCAGATGTTGTATTTGAGAAGCAACTTGCTTCCATATGCTTATTTACCTCTCTGCCCACGACTGTGTATTCTAATACTGCAGCCAAAGTGGTCCTTTAAAAGCATAAACTAAGCTACATAATTTCTCATTTCAGACTTGCCAGGGACTCTCCATAGCAGGCTGGGTAAATCTTAAATCCTTGACTATGCTATCCTCTACCTCTGCTTATGACTCTAGTACCTGACGTACACATCCTCCACTTTCGTCATGGCTCTTGTTTGCTTTGCTTTATTATTTTCTCAGAACATGTGATGTCTACTTGAAGACGCTTACTGCTTTATCTGTTTGGGATACCTTTCCCTTTAGCCATTTGATCTGCCCCTTCCCGTCAGCTGTACAGCCAGGCACAGCCTAACAGCCTATTCACAAACCACACGTCCGGACTACTTATACACCATTTACCACCCGCTCTCTTCACAAGAGTAAAATAAGATGCTACTCTGACATTCTTTCCTGTTGAATAAAACTGAATACAGGCCATTCAACTCACTTTGCACCTATGTAGAGCCTAAAAGTCCTTCCCAATCTTAAGCATTTTGAAAATGACTAGTCCGTTATGCTCATTACATTACATTTCATCTATAAATAATTTGCTTTCCATTTGGCAATGATGATTGCCTTTTTGCTATGTCTTCACATTTAACATGATGATTTAGTAGTTTAGTAACTTTCCTGTATAGAATGTCTTGTGGTACCTAATCATTTCGAAGGTTTATTTCCACATTTATGATTATAGCCTGAGGGCACCTCTGTTCTCAACAAAACACTACTTGTGTGTGTCACTCAAGATCAGTTTTCCCTCATCTGTCTTCAAAGAGGGGAACCACGTGTGTCCTGCCTATTCTACTGGACAACAATCTGGAATTCTTGAGCCAATTTAAGACGTACAGCACTGGAGATAAGTCCTCCCCTGCTCCTGAGGGCATTTTGGAAACTTGTTGATCTATAACTTTGGGTTTATGCACTTACTTGAAGACAACTCTTCAAAGCTGAGCAATACACTCGTTCAATAACACTGTGTCTCACTAGATTTCCCTCCTTCCCTGCCTCAGTCCCCTTGTTCTTTACTCCAAGTCCTCTATGGTTGGATTTCTAACAAAATCATGAAGTGTGAAGTTTTACCTCAGGCTCTGTTTTCTGAGAAAAACTGAAACACTATTCTTAGGACTTTGAAACCTACTCAGGGAAGATGCATTTAAACATGTAATAAGCCTCTAAGTTACTTTCAGTATGTCTAGTTAAATAAATATAAAGGGCATACAATTTAATTTTCTATGTATTCTAATTTTATTAGTGACTGAACATCGATTAAGAAATTATAAGATAATAGGGATATGATTTCACACCATTTCCACCACTAGAGTTCTGTATCCCCAGTCCCTCCACTAGGAACTATAGCAGTTCTAAGATTTCAGATATGGCTTAACTGTTACTTATTATTATTTTATTATTATTATTTTTTTTTACCAGAACACTGCTCAGTTCTGGTTTATGGCGGTGTGGGGGATTGAACCTGGGACTTGAGAGCCTCAGGCATGAAAGTCTCTTTGCATAACCATTATGCTGTACTTCCACCCTTAACTGTTACTTGTACAACTGTCTTGTCTATATTTGTATATGGTTGCCCACTTTTCCGGCTGTGGACTATTTATTTATTTGTTTGTTTATTTATTTATTTACTTTCTTCTTCTAGCGTTTGCCCTTCTTCCATAGCCAGTCAACAGCCTCAGGTTGAGCCTGATGAGGTTGAGCCTGATGTAAAGTTTCGAGACCTCCTTTGAATCTGGAGAGGTGGCAGTCGTTGACTATGTGGGTCATAGTCTGTCTGGAGCCGCAGGGGCAGTTCGGGTCGTCTCTGGCTCCCCAGCGATGGAACATAGCAGCGCACCAGCCATGGCCTGTTGGATAGCGATTGAGCAGGGCCCAATCATAACGTGCTAGGTCAAAGCCGGGTTGACGCTCGCAGGGGTCTGTGATGAGGTGTTTGTTCTTGACCTCAGCTGACTGCCAACTCTGTTTCCAAGAGTCTGGAACAGAGAAGTTCAGTGTAGGTATAGGGGACCAGATTGGGTGACGAGACGTCAAGTTGGACAGGGTGGGCGAAGATATCTGCGTATATTGGCAGGTCCGGTCGAGTGTAGACGTGGGAAATGAACTTAGATGATGCCGCATCCCGACGAATATCTGGCGGGGCGATGTTGCTAAGAACTGGCAGCCATGGGACCGGGGTGGAACAGATGGTTCCAGAAATTATCCTCATGGAGGAATATAATTTGGAATCGACCAAGTGGACATGGGGGCTACGGAACCATCCTGGGGCACAGTATTCTGCAGTGGAATAGCATAATGCCAGAGAGGATGATCGTAGTGTGGAAGTGCTCGTGCCCCATGAGGAGCTGGCCAGTCTTGCAATGATGTTATTTATTGCCTCCAAGGTTAATACTGGGGTTTGGTGCCTGCACTATGAATCCACTGCTCCTGGAGGCCATTTTTTTTCTTCCATTTTTTTTTTTTTAATAGGATAGGATAGAGAGAAATTGAGAGGGGAGGGGAAGAGAGATGGGGAGTGAAAGACAGACATCTGCAACCCCGTTTCACCACTTGTGAAGCCACCTCTCCCCCATACATACTGTAGGTGGGGAGCTAGGAACTTGGACAAGGGTCATGAGACCCCCTCCATACCCTGCAGGTGTAAAGTCAGGGGCTTGAACCAGGATCCTTGTGGGTCCTTGAGCTTTGTACTATGTGCACTTAAGCTGATGTGTTACCATCTGTCCCCTACTTTGTTGTTGTTATTTCAACAAGGATGACCACAGTTGATTTAGTGAAACAGGTTAAAGGCACACTTATTTTAATCATATGTGGCTTACAGAGAAACCAGCCAATCAAATAAATGAAGCAAGCAAGACATTTACACATTTGAGACTAAAATTAATGATTACCAGAAAAGTAGAGGGAAGAGTGGTATGTAAATTAGAAAAGAGGAAACATTTATATGATGAAGGATAGAAACAGATTTTTAGTGGTAACATTAATCTAATATACACACATATACATATATATGCTTACTATAATAACATACATAAGTACTATTATTTACATTTATATATCATTATAAAACAGCAAACCGAAATCAGACTTATAGCCCCACTATGCCAATATACAGGAGTGTTGTGACTTCTGTTAATCAAAAGAAATGGCTTTTAAGTGAAAATTCACTTGAATATAAAATTCTGATAGTCAGAAAGTAGGTTCTGAATTTCCTGTTCATTCTTATCACCATGCTCAATTTTGCATTCAGTGCTTCAAAGACTTTTTAAAAAACGAGGGGCCAAATTAAGCAGATTTAACAGCCACTGAACCAGATAGTAACTGAGAGTAGAATAAATATACTGAACTCTCATCATATTGGACTGATTGCCATGTTTATATTCCTCAGTGATGGAGATAGCCAAATCAAGAATTGATTTTAATGAATTTGAGTTCTGATGAATAAATTACTCTACTTGGAGGTATGGGTATTTCTTTAAAAATCATGTTTAAGAGAATAATAGCTATTTTCTTTGGAGATAACTAAATTACTGTGTTGTTTTCTCATTTATGGTTTGTGTTGACTTTCCTGAATCAGTGCAACTAAAACTTTTTGAATTTTATGCCTGGCCTCATTGATTTCTTATTTTATATCATTGCACATGAATATGTTCTGTTCTGGTTTAAATAGAGATTACTTGAACTAGGAGAGAGTATGGTCATGTAAAACACTTTCCTGCCAGAAGCAGAAGTCCTGAGGTCACAGGTTCAGTTCCTGGCACCATCATAAACCAAAGTTGAGCAATGCTTTGGTCTCTCCTTCTCTCTCTCTCTCTCTCTCTCTCTCTCTCTCTGTTTCTCTCTCTCCCTCTTTCTGTCTCTGCTTTTCTGTATGTATCTCTTATATAAATAAAACAATTAAGGTTACTTTATAGATGTCCTAAATTTATTCTAAACTTTTTAAATATTTATTTTATTTATTTATTCCCTTTTGTTGCCCTTGTTGTTTTATTGTTGTAGTTATTATTGTTGTTGTCGTTGTTGGATAGGACAGAGAGAAATAGAGAGAGGAGGGGAAGACAGAGAAGAGGAGAGAAAGATAGACACCTGCAGACGTGCTTCACCGCCTGTGAAGGCACTCCCCTGCAGGTGGGGATCTGGGGTTCGAACCGGGATCCTTTTTTTTTTAGAATTTAAAAAAAATTTTTTTAATATTTTATTTTATTTATTCCCTTTTGATGCCCTTGTTGTTTTATTGTTGTAGTTATTATTGTTGTCGTCGTTGTTGGATAGGACAGAGAGAAATGGAGAGAGGAGGGGAAGACAGAGAGGGGGAGAGAAAGATAGACACCTGCAGACCTGCTTCACTGCCTGTGAAGCAACTCCCCTGCAGGTGGGGAGCCGGGGTTCGAATCAGGATCCTTATGCCGGTCCTTGTGCTTTGTGCCACCTGTGCTTAACCCGCTGTGCTACAGCCTGACTCCCTATTCTAGACTTTAAGGCTTGACTGTATTCAAGACTAAAGAACTTTTAGTCCCTATCATTTTACTTGAAGCATTTGAATAATAAAAAGTGACAAGTATCAGAATAGTTGCCGAGATGGAATGTTTATAAGTCCAATGAGTTTATTTATCTGTTTATTAAGTTTTGTATGATCACATAATCAATAGACTATTTTTCAAATTTATATCAATGATTGTGAATGATGTTTCCCTTTTAAAAAATCTTTATTTTATTTGATAATACAGACAGATATTCAGAGGACAGGGAGCTAGAGAAGGAGAGAGAGATTAAGACACTTGCCAGTCTGCTTCACCACTTGCGGAACTTCACCCCCTGCAGATAGAGACTGGGGACTTGAACTCAGGTCCTCATAAATGGTGATCTGTGCACTTAACTTTTTTATTCCTTCCTTACAATATTTTTTTCATTTTTAGTGATAGATGGATAATAATGTGACAAACTTATAGTATGCTTATTGTATTATTGAAGGGAGTTATATTTCAGGTTACAATCTTAGCAATAACATAATGATAGCACACTTTTTCTTATTTTACTTTCTGAAATATTGAATTGCCAAAAAAATCATGACACATTATAATAAAATAAAACATAGACAAAACACATCATGACTATTCCTATAGCCCAATTTGTAAAATCTTGCCACTGATTTCAGCATAAATAATTTATACTATTGCTATTTAAAACAGTTAAAACACTGAAATGATTGCTTTGGCTGTCTGTCCATGATTATGGGTGTAGATATTTTGAATGAGGAAGCACGGATGACATGTTTTACTTAACAATGCATTCTACTTCTCTTAAATGATACCAGATAAATAATTTCATAGTGGAGAAAAATAAGAGACGATGTGAAGAAAAATTTTCTTTCTCCCAAATAGGTTTTACAGGACTGTGCAGAGAGATGGTTGTTGTTATAGGTTATGCTCAGTGTTACTGTTCATTTCTTCATTTCACTTATTCATTTTAGCTCAATGAGTACTCCCTGTCTTGTTCAGTAGAATATTAGACATTATCAGCAATTTACAACTCGCACTGTTGAATATCAAGCATACATTTTTTAAAGATTTTATTTATTTATGAGAAAGATAGGAGAGAGAGAAAAACCAGACATCACTCTGGCATATGTGCTGCTGGGACTGAACTCATGACCTCATGCTTGAGAATCCAAAGCTTTACGACTGTACCACCTCCCAAGCCACTCAAGCATACAATTTGATTTACTTATAGTTTACTTAAAACTAGCTAGTTCACAAGGAGAACAACTATTTAACCATAAGCCCATCTCTTGGGTTCTAGCAGTTTTTCCTTATTTCAGTATTTCTTCTCTTTCAGTATTGCTGTAGCATTGTTTGCATTCAAAATCTTGTGAAAATGAAGCTGTGGGAAGAAAATGTGATTAATTACCCTTATATATCTGTATTGAAAGTAATATGGCTTAGTACATGTGTAGCTATATATTTAAAAGAAACTGTATTCCCTTTCTTGATCTTTGATTTTATGTATTTGGCTTAGACTTATTCCCAACATATAGTAGAGGGGATCAGGAGACTAAAAATAATAAAGTAATCATTTGTGCTGAAATAAAGATAAAAACTGTTTTTTTAATTTATATTTATAAAAAGGAAACACTGACAAAACCATAGGATAAGAGGAGTACAACTCCACATAATACCCACCACCAGAACTCCATATCTCATCCCCTCCCCTGATTGCTTTCCTATTCTTTATCCTTCTGGGAATATGGACCCAGGGTCATTGTGTGATGCAGAAGGTGGAAAGTCTGGCTTCTGTAATTGCTTCCCCGCTGAACATGGGTGTTGACGGGTGAATCCATACTCCCAGCCTGTTTCTCTCTTTCCCCAGTGGGGCAGGGCTCTGGGGAACACAGGTGTACAATGTTCAGATACACCACGAACCCTGTACCTAGCACATAAGGCACAAGCACAGTTGTAGTGTGTGCTTCAGGCATTGTTGCTACAAGCACCTCTGTGCATCCCTGCCTGTCTCTGCTTCACTGAAAGAGACAGTCTTTTACCTGTGACAGGAGAAGCTATTTACAGGATCTGGTGATGTTTGCGATAGACAGTTCACCTCACAGGACATCTGACACCTTTCTCAAAAAAGAGATCTCCTTCTCTGATGACAGTGTTGTGTTCCACTTTAGTCTGTCTGACATTGCTCTTTCTAAGTAGAATATAGCTGTGAAGTTGTATATATATGATCCTAAGAACAGAAGGACTGCTAAGTGACCAGTACTTCTGATGTGAAAATTGTACTCAGAGAGGTTAAGTAACTTCAGTCACAGGCTTTTTCAACTTCAGAGAAAACATTCTGTTCTCAACACCTGGCTGCTTCATTGCCAAACTTCAGATAGGAATTTAAATGAGCCATTTGGTTCTGTAGGAACAGAGATCTATATCTATCTCTACCTCTACCTCTACCTCTACCTACTCCAAAATCAAATTGGAAATTGGTACGATATATTTGGTAATTTTTCTTACTGGAGTCTAGAAGAAGAAATTGGTTTAGTAATGATTTTCAGTCTAAATATGCAGAATACTTATAAAACAGAATATATATATATATATGTATGTGTGTGTATACTAATTGATAGATAGCTTGCTACTTTCAAATGTTCTTAAATTTTACATAACTTTTTAAGTATTACACTATAACAATCCAGACATTTTAATAGATATATTAATGAACTAATATATATATATATATACTTAAAAAGTCTTCCATGATCTATAGTTATTTTTAGTAGTTATTCAATCTAGAATATGGTCTAGAAGACTACACAAAACAGGTAGAAAGAATAAATATACATTAGGATTTTGGACAATATTTACTATTCCTTTGTACAAAGTTAAATATAGTCTTTTAAAAATATTTATTTATTTATTTATTTATTTTTGTTTGAGAAAGGGATACAGAGAAAGAACAGGGCACAGCTCAGCTCTAGTTTATAGTCATGCTGAGGCTACAACTTGCTATCTCTGGTGAGGGTAGATAGCATAATGATTATGCAAACAGTCTCTCATGCCTGAGGCTCCAAAGTCCCAGGTTCAATCCCTCGCACCGTCATTGCCGGAGCTGAACAGTGCTTTAGTAAAAACAAAAAGAAGAAGAAGGAGAAGAAGGAGAAGAAGGAAGAAGAGGAAGAAGAAGAAGAGGAAGAGGAAGAGGAAGAGGAAGAAGAAGAAGAAGAAGAAGAAGAAGAAGAAGAAGAAGAAGAAGAAGAAGAAGAGAAGAAGAAGAAGAAGGAGAAGAAAAAGAACCTGCTATCTCACAGCCTTTTGTTAACTCCCCAGCCCAAAATATAGACTTCTATGTAATATTCTAATACTAATCTCATTTAACTAATATGTTTTATTGTTGCTGTTGTTGTTCCTATAGTCTGCTGAGGGCAAGAAACTTTACATTATTCACTGTTTCAGTTACCAAAAGCTATGTCTAAAACAAAGATGCCATATTGAATGAATTTTATAAAACAATATTTAAATGCACTCAGTAAACTGAGGGGAAAATCAGATGCATCTGGCTTATTTCCAGTGATTTATATATGCTGCCTGTTATCCAGGGGCACATATAATCATTAAAGTTAATCTCCTAACTTTTGAGGTAGAAACTGCAAAATATTTTTGTTACAGTATGCCACCGGCTTGTATAGCTATGTATGCCTATTTGAAATCTAGAATATAGAATGCTAAACTCAGTTTATTACATAATAAAGCTAAAAATTTATCTGAACTATTTTGTGATTTTATGATAAGTAGATTTAGGCATGTGAATATTGATACAATATAATTTATAAAATGTAAGTTTATACTATATAATATTAAATATATTAAGTATATTTTATACATTTTATATAATATATAAAATTAATCAAAACCTAAATTGAAATAATATATATAATTTTATATTATATAGTATTTTATATAATATATATTTTATATTATATAAATTATTTATATAAAATTTATTATATATTTTATATTATATAGTATTTTATATTATATATTATTTTATATTATATAATATATTATTATATATTATATATTATTATATATTATATATTATTTTATATTATATATTATATATATTATTTTTATATTATATATTATTTTCAATTTAGGTCTCTATTGATTTTTGTTTAATATTTCCCTTTTGTTGCCCTTGTTGTTTCTGTTATTATTGTTGTTATTGCTGTCTTTGTTGGATAGGACAAGGAGAAATGGAGAGAGGAGGGGAAGACAGAGAGGGGGAGAGAAAGACAGACACCTGCAGACCTGCTTCACCATTTGTGAAGCGACTCCCCTGCAGGTTGGGAGCCGGGGGCTCGAACTGGGATCCTGACACCAGTCCTTGCGCTTGGCGCAATGTGCACTTAACCCGCTGTGCCACTGCTAGGCTCCCAGGCCTTTATTAGTTACCTACCAAATTGGTTAAATAATTTTTCACATTTTCACTATCTTCTCTGGTTTTAACTTGGGTCTCCAATTCTGGTACAAAATATTAGTTGTTACAGAAAATAGCTGTTAATTCTTACGTTGTTAGTTATGTAACCCTAAAAACACCACCTCTTCCAACCAACTCGCTGCACATACCAACTTTGTGTATTATTTGCAGTCAGAGTTATTTTTCTCCTATTCTACAAATAATTATGTTATAAGATGTTAGCTATAGTGCTTGACCCTCTTCAAAATATGACAGGTCATATAGCTTTCCCCAAATATGCTTTCCCCAAATATGTTTTTTTAAACAGTTATTCTTTTTTTTTTTTTGGCTTTTTTTTTTAATTTAAGAAAGGATTAATTAACAAAACCGTAGGGTAGGAGGGGTACAACTCCACACAATTCCCACCGCCCAATCTCCATATCCCACCCCCTCCCCCGATAGCTTTCCCATTCTCTATCCCTCTGGGAGCATGGACCCAGGGTCATGGACCCACAATGACCCTGGGGTCTATGCTCCCAGAGGGATAGAGAATGGGAAACCCACAAATATGCCTTTTCTATATCATGGTGTCTTCATTGCAGTCAGTTTCTAAATATGTCTCTTCCACGGCTTTGTGTGTCATAGGTGCTACATTTTAAAAGGCTTTTTTAAAGGTTGTATTTCTTTTTTTAATTTTCTCTTTATTTTATTTTTATTTTTAATATTTATTTATTTACTCCCATTTGTTGCCCTTGTTTTATTGTTGTTGTTATTGATGTCGTCGTTGTTGGATAGGACAGGGAGAAATGGAGAGAAGTGCAGAAGAAAGAGAGAGGGAGAAAAAGATAGACACCTGCAGACCTGCTTCACTGCCTGTGAAGCGACTCCGCTGCAGGTGGGGAGCCGGGGGTTGGAACTGGGATCCTTATGCCAGGTCCTTGCGCTTTGTGCCACCTGTGCTTAACCTGCTGTGCTACCGCCTGACTCCCAATGTTGTATTTCTCAATTAACATGTAAAATATACTTCAAAAGGCTGGAGAGGCAGCATAATGCTGATGCAAACAAACTTCCCTTCCTGAAATTCAAAAATGCCAGCTTCAATCCCCAGCACTACCATAAAATCAGAGCTGAGCAGTGCTCTGGTAAAAATAATAAAGAAATGGTTTCTAATGACCATTGTCAGTTCTAGTGCTGGACTCACTCGGCTCCTGGACTGTTTTGGCTGGTGCACGATCTCGGTTTGAGCCCAGCCTGCACTGCCTGAAAAAAGCTTTGGTGTTGAGATCTCTTCTCTCTCTCTCTCTCTCTCAAGAGAGAGAGAGAGAGAGAGAAATATTGAAAGAAAGAGAGAGAGAGGGGGAGGGAGAAAGGAAAGAAGGGAGAAAAAAGAAAGAGAGAGAGAAAGGAAGAGAGAGAGAGAGAGAGAGAGAAAGGAAGGGGAATCAGGCGGTAGGTAGCACAGCAGGTTAAGTGCACATGGTAGGACCAGCATATGGATCATGGTTAGAGCCCGGCTCCCCACCTACAAGGGGTCACTTAGCAGGAGGTGAAGCAGGTCTGCAGGTGTCTGTCTTTCTCTCCACGTCTCTGTCTTCCCCTCCTCTCTCCATTTCTCTCTGTCCTATCTAACAATAACAACATCAATAACAACAATAATAACTACAACAACAATAAAAAAAGATAACAAGGGCAACAAAAGGGAAATAAATGATCTAAAAAAGAAAAGAAAGAAAAATCTAAAAAAAAAAAAAAAAAGAAGAAAAGACAGGAAGGAAGTTGTAGTAAAGACCTTTCCTCTCCCTTAACTGACAATGAAAAATTTAGCTCTTTTTTTTTTTTTTTTTTCTCATTTCCCTGCTACTAAATTCTAGGATATACAAACACACTGAATATACAAAGACATTGAAAGTGTCTCCTTTAAGATGTACATTTCAAGTGACAAGCAGATCAGATTATTATGTGATATATTTTAATTAAAAAAATAGATTTGCTGGGAGCTGTGCAATAGCACAGCACGTTAAGCACACATAGTACAAACACAAGGGCTGGCTTAGGGATCCTGGTTCGAGCCCTCAGCTCCCCACCTGCAGGGGGGTCACTTCGCAGGCTGTGAAGCAGGTGTGTAGGTGTCTTTCTCACCTCCTGTCTGTCTTCCCTCTTCTCTCGATTTCTCTCTGTCCTATCCAACAGCAACAATAGCTATGACAACGGTTCTTTTAGTTTTGTGTATATTTATAAAGCTTTTAGTTTCTCCTTCATACTTAAAAGATAGGTTGGCAGGTTAGTTTACCCATGACTATTAATATTGTAAAAATAATCTTCTTTCTATGAGATCAATTCAGGGCAGCAGATAAAGGTTGCTGGAATGTTCATTGGTGCTCATGGGGTGCAAACTATACAAAGATAAAAAACATCTATTTATTTATTTGTTTCAGAAGTGCGGGACGATGACAAAGTATGAAAGAGGAGACATATCTTCCTTTGGGGTAGATTTATCAGTGATATGGAACATTCTTAAGTATTTCTTCAAGGCCAGGTCTGAATAGTTTACTTCTTAAAACATTCTCTTACCTGTTTAGCAGATATAATAATCATATGGGTCAAGGACCTGACTTTTCAAATAATATTAAATTAATATTAATATTAAATATTAAATTTATAACTGCAGAAGTTATAGGGACTAAATAAATGTCAGTATTATATATCTCTGACCAATTACCTTGTTTTTCACAAAGCAGTGTAAGTTTACTGACATAGATGCTTCTACTCTCAAAAGAATTCTAGTTAGGCCCTGGGGGTGGGGGCAGGACTCACCTGGTTGAGAACACACATTACAGTGTGCCCAGCGGCTCAGATCTCTCTCTCTCTCTCTCTCTGTCTTTCCCTTCCTCCACCTATCTTGTCTTTTCACTCTCTTTTTGCTTCTTTTTTCCCCCTTCTCTTTCCCTCCCTTCCCTTTCTCAGGATCTCTGTCTGTATCCAAAATAAACGAATTAAAATCATATTCTGGTTTGGATCATATACAGTCATCCTGCTGATAATAAACATTAAAATGAGAATACTTATATCCATACTTATAAGAAAACTAAAAATACTTATAAGAAAACTAAAAAAAATGAATTAATAAAATACAAAAATTCATTTTATGTTCTTCATTTTTTTCCTGCTCACATAAATGAGAGTTTCATTTATGATGAAACTAAATATTTATTGCAGTGCCAATTAGAGAAAGGTTTCTGTTCTGTCTTTTCTACTTTTCAGATAATAAGTTATGACAGAGGAGCAGGAATTAGAAAAGAAGTACAATTCAAAATGCACCTGGTGCACATGAAGTGAACTCTAGTCTGTGACCATTTTAAAGGCTCTTACTTTCTACAACAGACAGTAGATAAGGAACAGACTAATGACAATATAATACAGTGTGATTCCAAAGTTCTGTGTAGTGAGTGATAATAGACAAGAGGGCAATATTTCCTCGACATCCTCGAGGAAACACTCACGAAAGACATGTCTCTGATATCTGATTACTGTAAAAAGTGGCGACTGATCCCTAGCACTGCAAAAACGGTATCATCTGTTTTCCATCTACACCATGCCTCGGCCTCACGTGAGCTTAATGTGCAGCTTGGCAATACGAGAATCCGGCATGAAGCCCAGCCAGTCTATCTTGGCGTTACTCTCGATCGCACCCTGTCATTTCACGAACATCTCATAAAAACTGCAGCAAAGGTGGGCGCGAGGAATCACATCATTGCAAGACTGGCCAGCTCCTCATGGGGCGCGAGCGCTTCCACACTGCCATCATCATCTCTGGCATTATGCTATTCCACTGCAGAATACTGTGCCCCAGTATGGTTCCGTAGCCCCCATGTCCACTTGGTCGATTCCAAATTATATTCCTCCATGAGGATCATTTCTGGAACCATCCGTTCCACCCCGGTTCCATGGCTGCCAGTTCTTGGCAACATCTCCCCGCCAGATATTCGTCGGGATGCGGCATCATCTAAGTTCATTTCCCACGTCTATGCTCGACCGGACCTGCCAATATACGCGGATATCTTCGCCCACCCTGTCCAACGCTTGACGAGACGTCTCGTCACCCAATCTGGTCCCCTATGCCTACACTGAACTTCTCTGTTCCAGTCTCTTGGAAACAGAGTTGGCAGTCAGCTGAGGTCAAGAACAAACACCTCATCACAGACCCCTGCAAGCGTCAACCCGGCTTTGACCTAGCATGTTATGACTGGGCCCTCCTCAATCACTATCGAACAGGCCATGGCCGGTGCGCCGCTATGTTCCATCGCTGGGGAGCCAGAGATGACCCGAACTGCCCCTGCGGCTACAGACAATGACCCACATAGTCAACGACTGCCACCTCTCCAGATTCAAAGGAGGTCTTGAAACTTTACATCAGGCTCAACCTGACGCTGTAGACTGGCTACGGAAGAAGGGCAAACGCTAGAAGAAGAAGAAGAAGAAGAAGGGCAATATTACACTCGGACCAGTCAACCAAGAGAGCCAAAGCATCATTCCTAGTAAATAACATTAAACAATACATGATTACCTTTGAAATTCACAGTCTGTATCCCCTGTGCTAAGTCTTGATTTTTCAATGTTATAATCTTCAGAGACTAGCTCCTTTCACTAGTTAACTGATATTTCCTTTCTGCTTTATAAAGAATAATCTCATGATTCTCCTCTGGTTTGGGGACTGAAGGCATTGATTAGAATGAGTACAATCAGAAGAGTTATCCATCCTTGCAAGGTCAGATCAAGTTAATGCTTTTTAAAAATTATCTTTATTTGTTGGATAGAGATAGCCAGAAATCAAGAGGGAAGGGAATGTTTGGGAGGGAGAGACAGAGAGACACCTGCAACACCTAATTTCCTTTCTTCCTTGTGGAGTAATGAATTAAATTTTCTTAGCTTTGATTAGCTAAGAAAATTTTCTTAGCTCTCTGAAGGTTTTAGGAGTTTTAGCACAATAAAACACACTTTTAGATGCAGGTAAGATGCATTTTTAAATTTTTTAATTTTTATTTTTTATTTTTTATTTTTTGCCTCCAAGGTTCTTGCTGGGGCTTGGTGCCTGCACTACAAATCCACTGCTCCTGAAGGCTATTTTCACCCTTTTGTTGCCCTTGTCATTTATTGTATTTGTTATTATTGTTGTTGTTGTTGTTGCTGCTGCTGTTGTTGAATAGGACAGAGATAAATAGGGGAGGGGAAGACAGAGAGGAGGAGAGAAAGACAGACACCTGCAGATCTGCTTTACCACTTGTGAACTGACCTCCCTACCCCTTTCAGGTACAGAGTCAAGGCTCAAACTGGGTCCTTATGTTGGTTCTTGAGCTTGGTGCCATGTGCCTTAATCCACTGCACTACCTCCTGGCCCCCTAAGGCTACTTTCCAAGAGATATCCTGTCAGGCTAGGAACATGGAAGAGAGATGACCCAGGAACCAAGCTCCTGGAGCCGAGGCCATTCAAATCTTTATTCATCCAAATGCCCCAGAGTCAGGCGGTAGCACACCTGGTTGAGCCATGTGGTGTAAACATGTAAATTTTGAGTCACTTAAAGATATTTTTTATGTGAATGAATGTTGCAAATGAAAATATCTATTTCTGGGGAAAACTATTTTATTGGCACTTAAAATATGTAGATAATGAAACAGATGTCATCTATAAAATTTCACATGATTTGCATAAGGTAGAGAAAGAGAGGCAGCAAAGCAGAGGAGAGAGTGAAAGTGACCACAGCACCAAACTACCCAAGTGAACTTTCTCACTGGCTCAAATTTGAGATGTTTTACCGAATCATACTATTTGGTGATCTGTGGCTATTCATTCTTAACTATCAAAAGTCATACCTTATGTAATACCTGCAATTAAAATGAATTTATCTCTATGAAGGCTTAACAATATCAAAAACAAAACACACAAACAACAACAACAACAAAACTCCCTTTGTACCTTATACATTATCCACTGTGTTTAATAATACAGATTAAAATGAAACACATGGAAAATAATTACCACAAAAAAGAATGGCTTTCCTTTGTTTGAGTACATACTTTGTGCCTGTTTTTGTGCTAAATTTGCAGTGTCATTATCTCATTTAATCTTTGCCATTTGGATATTATTCCCATTTGATATTGGAGGGTCTATTAAATTGACAAACATTCAGTTCTTATCAGAAATGTTTGGGATAACTCAGTTTTAGGTTTGACAGTAACTTAGGCATATTACTGTATTTCTTCTTGTGGGATTTTTTTCTATGCATAAACTAGAACAGGGGAAGCTAAATTAAAGTAAAAATTGCTTAATTCAGTTAGACTTCACCTACATAGTATTTGACTCAAGAGGAGATGAAAATTAAAAGCCTGAGAAATTAATTTTCAATTTTAAATATATATAATTTAATATCTGAATTTCAATAAAATTAGAATATTATTTCTAACAAATTCATACAGTTTCAGAGAAAAAATCTATAAATACAGTCTACAAATAGATTGTAATCTACTATTGTTTGTCTGGAAAATGCAGAACACATAGATAAGATTCAGAAATATGTCTTTTTTATAAAATACATGTTATGTCAGTTTGATATAAATGAAAAAGTACTACACAATTTCAGTTAATGTGTTCATGTTAATAAATAAAATAAAGACATAATTAAAAGTATTCTTTTAAATTATGTGTTGTTATTTTTCTCACAGAAACAAGTAATTTGCAAGCAAAAATCATTGAAGATTTTTTTCAGTGCTTATCTACTTGTTTTTGAATCCACATGCATTTAGCTTTGTATCATTTTTACTGTAGAAGGGCTGAAAATTATTTTCACATACTGATCATGTGGAGTTCCTTTGTCTCCTCCTCAAAAAAAAAAGTTGTAAATTTAGTGCAGTTAAATTTCTAGACAAACTCAAGTAAAAAAATCTGTAGAAGGCATTAGCATTTTCATTCTAGGATGATTCCATATCCCATATAAAAATTACCAATATCATATAAATAAAAGATTTTATTCTGAAACTTAGTTTCCCTGAGAAGTGATGTTCATATCTATTGAATCTATAAAATACAGAAATTTTGATGATACTTGAAAAGTCTAGCATTGTTAGTAAATGCCCTTTCAGTTCTCTAAGTTCTATATCCAAAAGAGTACTTTGTTTCTTAGCTCCAGCAGCAAAAAGCTTTCTGAACTAATAAATGGATACAGAAGATCACTCTGAATTAAAAATATATACTCACAAGGTTCATTTTAATGTAATCTAAATCTGTGATCTAGATATAATTTATTCCTTCCACAGTAATGGAAGGAATAATCAGACTATTGGCACTTCATGTAAAAATTTTGTATATGTAGAAAAAGATAGAAACTCCTAAGCATTTTATAGAAATGACATGATACACTAGAACTAAAGAATTATCAAGGCTCCTTCAAATCTGCCATAAAGGGAGGTATAAACTGTAGACTTTAGCATGTAGTTGACATACTCAACAACGTGAAGCACTAGGTTCTTGCTGGAGTGGGAAATAGTGGCACATGAATGTGCAATGTAATGGAATTAATTAAGCCTTCACAGAGACTCAGAATTACTGAGAAATTCATATGGAATTTTATTTAAAAACCAAGAAAATATAGTGATATTATACTTAATATGCTATTTCTATGACACAGAAAAAAAAGCAGTCTAAGGATAGAAATGGAATTATGGTAATATTATCTGTTTGAGATATATGTACATATATGTATATTTTTGTATGGTTTTTCAACCTTTGACAGAATTGTTGCTGTATAGTAACCTCTTACTCATCCTTCAAGAATATGCCTCAAATACTACCTTTTATTGGATATCTCTACCTATGTAGTTACTCTTAAGCAAAAGACTCCTTCACATTTTCTCTGGTATCCAAGAGACATTGTATGTACTTGTATTATAGTATATGCTCAAGTATTTTAAAAAGCTGCCTGTTTGCCTTCACAGATGTGAACGACAGATAAGGAACAAGGCCATTATTCATTGTGATCCTTCTTTGTCTACCACATTCATGCATTTGGATCTTTGGTTAATAGGGAATGATCATAATTATTGGATGTCATCATTGAACAAGATATGCCAGAGAAACTCCAGAAGACTTATTTTTCTCCTCAATAAGCTATCTCCTAATTGATACCTTAAGTAATTTTTCCATGTAAATAAGGAAAATAGCTACAAGCAGTGTCAATTTGACCTAGAATTTTTCTCCAAGCATCGATGAACATGAATTGATCAATTATTGATTCACATTCAAGTGATTTCCACAAAAAATTTCAGCAATATTATAGTTGTTTTTATTTACTTCTGGGAAATTTGTTAAATATCATTCAAAAACAGTTTTTTTTGTAAACCTTGTTAAATGAATAATACATTTCCCTTATATATTTATAGATTTGCTTATATTATCCTTCTGTTCAAATAGTTTCAAATTATCTCTTCTGTTCAAATAGTTTCAAATTACATCTCCTGTTCAAATAGTTTCAAATTACCTCTCTTATGTTCCTTTAATCTATCTGTGTATCCATTGTCTGTCTACTTATGTCTCTATGTCTGTCATCTTTTTATATCTCTATCTCTGTATTTATTAAGCAAGAATTCCAAGGAAGCCGGGGTTTATGCATGTGTGATGTCACTGATCAGCCTCCCTGAACCCATTTATTTGGTATGTTATATGTTGAGAAACAGAAGAAAACAAAGTGAAAGAGGGGGGGGGGAGTGGATAGAGGCGGGGAGGGGGGAGGAGAGGGGGAGGGAGAGGGGGGAGGGACAGAGAGAGAGAGAGAGATGAATGCATCTGTGATGAAGTTCCAACCATCTTTGTACTTGGCACAGCCCCTGGTCTCCCATGTGATGCCAGAATTATATCCTAAGTCCTACACCCTAGAGGATATATACTATATTGCTGAATCACTTCTCATAATCCGACATCCTTATTTTAAACACTTGTAGTAAAAAGTGGTGAATTGTGATTAAAATAAAAGGTTATTCTGGAAATAAGGTAGGAATTCACTCCTGTGGCTATAAAAACATTGAATTCCTCTTTGAGTGCAGACAATTTGTAAGCAATCTAAAATTCTTTTATAAATAATATCACTTAAAATTAATTAACTTCATTGTGATTTTACTAAAGCTTCTAATACATACAGGACTTACATGCCTCGGGCCTGAGGTTCATTTCCCAGCACTGCAGATGTTAGAGAGTTTCTGTAACCTCTCTCTTCCTGTCTCTTGAGAAATAAAGATAACACATTTTAAAAAAGAAACTAAATGATTCTCATGTAAATATTGAGTGACTAATATAGGTATGCTGTACAGTGCTAAAGCATAAACGTGAAAACTTGATCCCTTCCTTCTTGTGCAATTACAGCTTGTTACTGCTACTCAAATGTTCTCCATGAATATTTCTTACCTAAAATATAATTGCTTTTCACAGTTGATTTAAAGATGCTATTTCTGCAGCTTAACTTCTGTGCAGTTCTTGAGTTTTAGTAGTGATATTAATAGAGGTTAGAATATCAATGCATCGTCACTAACCAGCAATTTGAAATTCACATGTATCGACTACAAACAAAATAATAATGAGAAAAAAATGCATTGTAACTGTAGTTATTTAGATATAATTCTGACAGTTTCCATATGGTTTTTATGCGATTTCAACGATTTTTTACTCTTCAGACAATTCAATATTTGCCTTTAATGTTTGGGAACTATTAAAGTCTGTATTCTGAAAATTTTAGGTTTGTGCTATAATTCTACTTGTGTGAGAATAATCCAGATTTCTTAAGCGTTTTGTTCTATAACTATTCACCAGTCACTTAAATTGCTGTTTACTCATGATTATGCTTTAGCACAAGAACTCTCCTCTTAGTTTCCTCTAACTAGACTGACTCTACAGAAGTCAAATTGGCACTTACAACAGTGATTTACCCAGACCAACCGAACTGATAATCTGGGTTATATAGTCTAACTACCAAAGAGTCTTCCCATTTTTCTACTCTTTCTACATTGATACTCATTTTCAAAATTATCTTCAGTACTCTCTCTCTCTCTCTCTTTTGATTTAATGAGAGAAAGCTCACCAATAGATTTAAAATTAATCGTTTGAATATTGTGAAGACTGATTCTTTGACAAACACATCAGGTCAAAATAATTCAATAAAGCATTCCCTATTAGTATTTTCCTTTAGAGCTTACAATCTAAAGTAAAAAGAACATCATGTCATTAAAATATTCAATATCACCCACAAATTGTGCAAAACATAAATAGTATTTAAATTCTTCTAGGAAGCACCAATAACACTATAATACTAATTCAATGAAATCTAATTGACTTAAATTTTCCAAAATATCATCATTTTGTCTTTATTAAAATTGGATATCTTGGATTTGAATTCCAAATAAGAATTTTAGAAGTTGAGGTACAATTTAAAATGAATGTATCCTGTATTTTATAGTACTCTATTACATGTTATCTATATATGACATATATATATAAGTACAGATATGCATGCATTGCATTACTTCTGTGCATGTACAGCATGTGTACACACACAGTCTATATTTACATTGGATAACATATAGAGGAATAAAGTATAATGGATGAGATCAAGACATTGTATGTGTGTATGTGTGTGTTGTATTGGGGAAATAATGATCAAGAAAGAATACAGTTTATCTCCTCACAGTACACATGTCTGCGAACCTTACCTACTACTGAATGAAGTCTTTCTCCAAATTTGGGCACTGAGTTCTCATCACCTGAAAGATTTGTCTAACATCTGAATATTTAGTACAGACCCTTTCCCTTTTTTAACCCTTTTGTCATTTATCTTCAAGGACTCCTTCTTTCACGCTTATATTATTGTAGATTCCCTTCTTTTTTCTTTATTTTTATTTTTTCTTTATTTATTCCCTTTTTGTTGCCTTTGTTGTAGTTATTGTTGTTGTAGTTGTTGTTGGATAGAACAGAGAGAAATGCAGAGAGGAGGGGAAGGCAGAGGGGGAGAGAAAGGCAGACACCACACCTGCAGACCTGTCACCACCTGTGAAGTGATCCCCCCTGCAAGTGGGGAGCCTGGGGCTTGAACTGGGATCCTTACGCTGGTCCTTGTGCTTCTTACCACCTGCACTTAACCTGCTGCACTACTGCCCAACTCCCTCCTTCTTATTTCTTACCTGCAAATGTTTATTTATTCTTTCTTAAAGATTTGTCTATTTTTTATTTTAATGTATATTTATGTATTAGATAGGGACAAAGAAAAACTGAAAATGGAGGGTAATATAGAGAGGGCACGAGACAGAGAGACACCTGCTTCACCACTTATAAAGCTTCCCCCCTGCAGGTGGGTACCAGGGGCTTGAACCTGAGTCCTTGTGAATGGCACTATGTATATTTAACCAGGTGTGCCACCTCCACACCCCCTGCAAATATGAATACATTTCATTATTTTGAAGTTTCAGTCTCACTCCAAAGATTATCTTTATCAGTTTATATTACTCTGTGCCTCCCAACTGGATATCTTCCCAGACTTCCAAACTCATAAATATATATCAGGCCACCCCATCAGCTGGGGCCCTTAGTCACAGAGTCCTGAAATTCCCACACAGACATGATGGGCCTAGATGTCAAACAGATACCTCTCTCCATTGTCACTGGTCATATCCATCAGGAACAATGCAATAAACCCCCTTGTGGACCCCCATAAGACCCTGCCCCCAGTGTGGATCAACACACTGGGTAGAGAATGTTCCATCCTCCGAGGGGAGGCTGGGCAACATACGCTATCTTCCACCTGAGGAACACAGCTCCTGAAATTGGGGCAGCTTGGAATGTTCCTACTCATGACCACAGATCTACAGGGATGCAGAGGTCACATAGGTTCATAAGCAGAATATGGGCCCCAGATCAATTCAATGGGTTTACAGTCAACAGTACTCATTCACTTTTCCCATATTTGGGAGCTACTCTTTTCCCTGATCCAGCTTTCTGTCCCTTTTTCCATCCATAACATCATCTCCCCAGACAATAACTTGGGTCAACCTGCATATCAGATGTCAGGATCCAGAAAAAAAAAATAGTATAGTCATGGAATGTTTGGAATATAACTAAAATAGGCCTACTATCTACAAAACAGAGGCCCTCAAATCTTCATTGGATTATTATTGCCTTTAGGTTCATGATTAGTCAACAATTTTGTTTGGCTCTTTATATTAACTCTTCTTTTAGCCACCAGGTTCCAGATGCTACCATGATGCCAACCAGACTTCCCTGGGCAGACAACCCCACCAGTGTGGCCTGAAGCTCCAATTCCCCAGACCCCTGCCCTACTAGGTAAAGAGAGAGAGACAGGCTGGGAGTATGAATTGAGCTGTCAACACTCATGGTCAGAGGGAAAGCAATTACAGAAGCCAGGCCTTCCACCTTCTGCATCCCACAATGACCTTGGGTCCATACTCCCAGAGGGATAAAGAATAGGAAAGTTATCAGGGAAGAGGATGGGTTATGGAGTTCTGGTGGTAGATATTGTGTGGAGTTGTACCCTCTTGCCCTATGGTTTTTGTCAGTGTTTCCTTTTTATAAATAAAAATTAAAAAGTAAATATATATGTGTGTGTGTGTGTGTGTGTGTGTGTGTGTGTGTGTGTGTGAGAGAGAGAGAGAGAGAGAGAGAGAGATCTTTAAGTGGCATTCTAACAAACATTACAGACTTTAATTTCTTTTCTTTTTCTTAATTTTATTTATTTATTTCCCCTTTTGTTGCCCTTGTTGTTTATTTTAGCATTATTGTGGTTATTGATGTGGTTGCTGTTGGATAGGACAGAGAGAAATGGAGAGAGGAGGGGAAGACAGAGAGGTGGAGAGAAAGATAGACGCCTGCAGACCTGCTTCACCGCTTGTGAAGCGACTCCCCTGCAGGTGGGGAGCCGGGAGCTCTAACCGGGACAGACTTTAATTTCTAAGCCAAACTTTTGTTTTCTCCATCAAATCTTCTAGCCAGCATAATATACCACTTTCATTGTTGACTTACCCTGGTTTGGATATACTCTCATCTCAATCACTACTAACTTCCTCTGGTTAATTGTGCTATATATTGTTATGTGCCAGTCACATCTAAAACAAGTACACCTACTCCCTGGTGATGATATTATTTAGACTTCATTTTAAATGTCATTTTAAAGTTTAAGAGAATTTTTCTTCACTATCTTGAGTTAACTAATAACTCTTTATCTACAACAAACCTCTTTCTCTCCCTCTATATATTTTTCAGGTTCTAAAAATGCCTCCATTTATATATTTTGTCTTTTTCCCACAAAGGTACACATTGCATGAAGAAAATGTTAACTAACACATTCCAATGTGGTGGAAACAGTTATAGGAAAAAAGATAAATATCTCAGACCATTCCATTGTTAATACTTACTATCATGAACAATGTGTCTCAGCATGACTGACAAACACTTCAAATTAGCTTTTACAATTGTAAAAATTCACTGCAGAATGGAAGAAAAATAACCTTAACCACTGACCATAAAGAGCACTTGGAACAATATCTCTACAGATACACTGTTGAAACATTGGTATTTTTATTTCTATGTGTGTCTTTCTCTTTTTATTCTACCTATCTCCTACCATTACATTGACCATACTGTACCAGTTTCAGATAAATGCATAACTTATATCAGCTGACCAGGAGGAGCAAGCCTAATTTACTGTCATAAATGAACTAATTCTGTCAAGAAATATGTGTTTTATAAAAAAGGCACAAGCAGTTACTTGATTAGCTATATTTCATCTTGGCAGTCTAACTTGGGAGTTAAGTCAATAGCCATGTATTAAAAACAAATGCAGCTAGATCTTAGAAAAAAGTAAGTTCTGAATTGGCTAAGTATGTATGTGATGTGGTTGAGTATGCATCATCGTGAAGGAAAATTAAACCCTACCAAAGAGGAGTTTACAAGTTACTGGAACATCATTTTATGTTTAATGTTTCTAATTAGTTTAACAATGTTGCATAAATAAACAAGAGGGAGTCATTTCAATTCGCAGCTGTATTTTGTTTCTATATGGACATTTGAGCAAAACTTGACAGAGCTCAGTATTTTTATTAGCATATTTGTGTCTTGTTTGTTCCATAAACAAATGATTATTGCCAGACTCTCACCTCTTCTCTAATTACTGTGTTTTGAGGAAACTCTATTCATAATTTTATTATACCAAAATTAGAAACATCAAACACTCTTAAAGTTATTTACTGTGATCAAATAGCTTTGTTCTGCATGCATTGCTTGATTTGTGAACAGTCGTATACAAAACGATTTTCATTCGAACTTCAAGTATTAAAGTCCGTCTACTTCTCTTGCATCTTCACAAAAAAGTGATTTTTAGAGGCTAATCTGCACATGCAGCATCTTCTGTTTAATTAAAATTGCCTCATGGAAGATGATATGTTTTGCTGGTGTTCCTATTTGTGGAAAGTCCCTTTTGCTAAGCCTTCTGAAATACAATTCTTTTCCTCATGAGTATACTCATTTCTAGAGAATTTTTCTCTGTTTATGCCCATACTTCCTTATATATCTTATTATTTACTATAATGTGAACTATGAATATCCTTATTATCTTTACTTATTAGATAGAGACAGGCAGAAATCAAAAAGAAGAGGGATATAGAGAAGGAGAGATGGGGCTGCCTGTGGCACACCTGGTGAGGATCCTGGTCCAAGCCCCTCCAACTCCCCACCTTCGGGGGGGGGGGTCACTTCCTAAGCAGTGAAGAAGATCTACCGGTGTTTATCTTTCTCTTGCCATGTCTGTTTTCTCCTTTCTCAATTCCTTTCTGTCCTATCCAACAGCAACAACAGTAGCAACAACAATGTGAAAAAGATGGCCTCAGGAGCAATGGATTCCTAGTGCAGGCACCAAACTACAGCGATAACCTTGGAAACATACAAACATATAAATAAATACATCAATAAAATAGAGAAAGGGAGAGAGCCAGAGACAAGTGCAACACCACTTTATCACCACTTGTGAAGCTTTCCTCCTGCAGGTGGAGACTGGGGTCTTGAACCCACGTCCTTGGGCTGCACCCTGAACCCTCAGCCCCCCTTTCCTATCTTTGGAAATTTACGTCGATGGCAAAAGAATAATGAAAGTGCTTCTAGACTTTCAACTATGCAGTCTTTTGATTTATTTAATTTGACAGTTTTATAATTTTGTTATATTTAGAAATTTTACTTTTTAAAAATTATTTATTTTGTATTTTGTTGCCTTTGTTGTTTTATTGTTGTAGTTATTATTGTTGTTGTTATTGTTGTCATCATTGTTGGATAGGACAGAGAGAAATGGAGAGAGGAGGGGAAGACAGAGAGAGGGAGAGAAAGACATCTACAGACCTGCTTCACTGCCTGTGAAGCCACTCCCATGCAGGTGAGGAGCCAGGGGCTCGAGCCTTAGCCGGTCCTTGTGCTTTGAGCCGCGTGTGCTTAACCCACTGCGCGACCGCCCAACTCCCAGAAATTTTAATTTTAAATTAAGTCCATCCAAATAAGATGAGAAACAATCTTATTGTTTTTTTTTTTAATGCTCACATTTAGATAACTTACAAGATAGTGTGAATAATCTAAGGTTCATTAACAGACACTTCTTTTCTATCTAAATTATTAAAATTAAGAACATGAATACACAGAACAAATCATGTGGTCCTAAGTACTTATTGTTTATAATTCATGTCTATCATCCTTTGTTCTTTTTAGTCAAATAGAGTGTCTCCTTGAATATTAAAATGTCCTGGGTGGCCAGGTGGTACCGCAACTGGTTTACCACACATGTCACAAAGCGCAAGGACCAGCAAAAAGAATCCGCGTTCAAACCGGGGGTCTCCCCACCTGCAGGATAGTCGCTTCACAGGCAGTAAAGCAAGTCTACAGGTGTTTGTCTCTCCCCCTCTCTGTCTTCCCCCCCTCTCTCCATTTCTCTCTGTCCTATCCAACGACAACAGCAGCAATATCAACAGTAACAACAATGGCAACAAATGAGAAAAAATGGCCTCCAGGAGCAGTGGATATGTAATGCAGGCACTGAGTCCCAGATATAACACTAGAGGTAAAAACAACAAAAAAATTCTGATTGATGGTTCCAAAAAGATAAGCAACACATTTTTGTTGTTGTTGTTGCTGTTGTTTTTGTTTTTAGTAAATCTACAGGTCACTTAAAAAGAAAAAAGAAGAAATTTTTGAAGTCTGTTTTATCTTTTGTAAGCATGCCTCGCTTTGATTTAGGGTTCCATTTGTTTGCATGATTGTTTTGAATCTTTGTCACTGTGGCTTCAATGGGTCTCTTGTTGAAAACAGAAGGTTCGATTATATTTTGATATATACCCCACGAGTCTGTGACTTGTAATTGGGGAGTCAGGACCTTGATGTCCATTGCATTCATGGATACAAAGGAGCGTTTTCCCCTTTTATGTGGATCCTAGGTGTTCTTGCCCTTTATCACTTCTCCTTTGTTTTCCTCTTGTTATTTTACTTTGTAGTTTCCTGTATACTTGTTCTGCAAAGATCAGATGTCCTATGCTGTTTCCAGTTAGTTTCTTCTAAGTATTTTTGTTTGACAGTTACCGTCAGGCTTAGGTCACTGGTTTCCAGCTTACAACCAGCCCATTTTTAACTGAAAGAAACTAAATCTCAAATTCATTCTACAAGTTACTTTTATCAGAGATTATCTTGCATATTTTGTTTTGTGCTGTTTCTTAGTAGGTTTCATATATATATATATATATATATATATATGACGTTTAGTATTTCTTGATGAACTGGTTTACAGTGAAGTAAGTCCTTCAGCTGTTGCTTGTCTGAAAGTTATTTACCACTCCAGCAAGTCTTTATTCTTTTTGTCATTTTGTTGGGGGGGGAAGTGGTGAATTTTTTACAGTACAGTGTTTGACAGATGCATACAATTTCTCATCTCTCCATGCAAAATGTCTGCAAACACCTGCATTCCCAATTTGGATGTTCCACAATCAAATACCAGAACCATAACACACACACACACACACACACACACCCCACACACACACCTACACACCCTTCCTCATCTGATTCCCCCAGAGTCTTTGGTATAAGACACATTACCCATTCCAAGTTTTACATTGGTTTTACCTTTTGGATCTCCTTTCTTAAGTTTTGCCGGCAAGTGAAATCATTAAAATACAATTTGGGTTAGTCAAACTTGGAAACAATGACAGATGTGCAATGACAGATGAGTGTCTAATAATGATGAAGTCATCTCTTTCACCTTCTCTTCTTATTTTTACTTCATCTCCTTGTCTTTTTTAATACTTGTTTATTTATTACCTTTTGTTGCCCTTGTTGTTATATTGCTATAGTTATTATTGATTTCATTGTTGTTGAATAGGACAGAGAGAAATGGAGAGAGGCAGGGAAGACAGTGTGGGGAGAGAAAGACACCTGCAGACCTGCTTCACTGCCTGTGAAGTGACTCCTCTGCAGGTGGGGAGCTGGGGACTCTTCTTCTAGCGTTTGCCCTTCTTCCGTAGCCAGTCAACAGTGTCAGGTTGAGCCTGATGTAAAGTTTCAAGACCTCCTTTGAATCTGGAGAGGTGGCAGTCGTTGACTATGTGGGTCATAGTCTGTCTGGAGCCGCAGGGGCAGTTTGGGTCGTCTCTGGCTCCCCAGCGATGGAACATAGCGGCGCACCGGCCATGGCCTGTTCAATAGCGATTGAGGAGGGCCCGATCATAACGTACTATGTCAAAGCCGGGTTGATGCTTGCAGGGGTCTGTGATGAGGTGTTTGTTCTCTAATAGGTCCTTACTCTGGTCCTTGTGCTTTGCGCCATCTGCACTTAACCCGCTGCGTTACTGCCCAACTCCCTACCTCCTCTTCTATGGAGCTTGAAGGAATCATGTTAAATAAAATAAACCTCCATCGAATCTTAATGATGACTCAGCTGAGCTAAGCATTCCTGCCTAGAGATATTTTCCTGATATCACTTCTGTATATATCCTGCAAAAGTTTTCTGACTTAAAAAGAAAAAAAAAATCTGATGATAATCTTATTGAGGCTTTTTACATGTTTGTTTCCCCCCTCTTGTTTTCAGAACCCCTATCTCATACCACGCTGAGTACAAGAATTACAGTTCATTTTCTTAGTAAATATATGTTTTTTAAACAAAAATTGAAGTTTATTTATATTTTTAAGCATTTCCTTGCTTTTATTTAGGATTCTAAGAATATACAGGCTCAATCTCCCAGTCCCACCTTCAGGGGGGTGTTTCCTAAAGGGTGAAATGGGTCTACAGGTACCTTTATTTCTCTCCCCTTCCCTATACCCCCTTTCCTCTCAATTCCTCTTTGACTTTATCAGATAAATAAATAAAATAATAATAATAAATTAAGTAAAAGAGATGTTGAAGGATCACAATACAGTGGTTCTAAATATACATATAGGAATGCACTTGTCAGTTCCCAAAAGGCTCCAAAAATGAGCTTTCAGACTATGGTGCTAGGGACTGATCAGGTATATAGATAGAGATAGAAATAGAGAGAGAGATAGTTATAGCTTGCTATATTACAATTGTTCTGTTAGGATCTTGAACATGCAGGCTTCCAGTGCTCACAAACTGACCTTTTTGTTGAGAGAGAGAGAGAGAGAGAGAGAGAGAGAGAGGCTCCATAGCATCATTTTATCATCTGTGTCACCTCCCTGATGTAGTGGTACTTCTATGTAGTATCAGATTCTAGTGTGTGTGTGTGTGTGTGTGTGTGTGTGTGTGTAGGGTGGTCATAGCTATTGTAAGGAGTATGCCTCATTGGGTATACTATCTCTTGTCTCTGCATTTATATATTCTTTAATCAGCAGTGCATGTGAAAATACAGCTTGAGCAATTTCATATTGCATAAGTCACATGAGATTCTAGACACTGTAATTTGTTGGGAAACCTGGAAGCTCAGACGTCCAGTAGGAGCTCTTTGTAATTGCAGTCCAGCACAATCTCCAACTTTCCATGTTCTCTGCTAGCTTCACTCACTGCACTGCACCTCCCTATGTGGTTCTGATTCATTTTACAAAAACTGCATCATCTCATATTACTAATAGAAGAGGCCTAATACACACTTATACACAGTTCTCCTCTTCACCATTTTAGGATCCCACATCATATGGCAAAAAATTAAGTCTACCACAATCATATCTGATTTGGAAACAAAACTTCCTATACTCCCTGTTTGTAAGCTATTAGGACAATCTGACTTTGAAAGAAATGATAAATTTTAGGTGATGTATACAGATGGCAATTTGTTTCTTTTTTCATTCTTCCTCTTACTCCATACACTTTTCATTATTAAAATTGCAACTTCAAAATCTTCTTTAATATCTGCTTTCTTCTTTTCCCATGGGCATTACATTAATAAGTTTTTAATCTTAAGACTTCTACTTCCTTTCATCCACAAGAGTCCTGATTCTGATTTATTCACCCATCTCTGAAGCTGGAAAGTAGGAAAAAGTTTCTAGCTGTTAATCTGCATGAAACTTAATACTCTTTAATGATCTTTTTTTCTGGGAAGAATATATTGCTGAATCATGTAAAATATATTTCATACTTTCAAATGTTATACTGAATGCTTATGAGTAGTAATTAAAAATTTGAACCTTTGAGCTTTAGCAATAATTCTGAGGGAAAAAGTATTGCTTTTAAAAGAGATTATTGCTTCATTAGACAAGAATGTTAACTAGCAGGAAAAGGTATAATTTATAAAATTTCTATAATGCTTTATTCTAGCTTTTGATTTTGTTTAAAATTAGTATTTTTATTCCTATCAGTTAATGAATATTTATTTACAAAATTGTGATACAAAAGTGGTATAGTTCCATATCATTCTCACCACCAGAGTTCTAATTCCCCACTCCTTCCACTGGAAACCACATTAGACCTCCCAAGGTCAGAAATGTCTGAGTCAACTATTATTTTGATGACTGTCTGTCTACATTTATAAATATTAGCCCATTTCGCCCATGGGCCTGCCCTATCCTCCTCTCCAAGTCAAGCCTACAACAACTGTCACTTCTGAATGTCCTTTTTTTTCTCTTCTCTCTCTCTCTGGATCCTGTTGGAATTAGAGTCAATAGCCCCATGGCCATCTTCCCTTAATATTTCTCCTTCTTTGGGAGTCTGGACAAAAAAAAATTATGAGATGAAGAACGTGGGGGTTCCGGCTTCTGTAATTTCATGTCCAGTGGATAGGGGCATTGCCATGCCAATGCATACCTCCAGCCTGTTTCTATTTTTTCTCTAGTGAGGAGGGCTCACATTGGAGAGATGTTCTCACCAGGGAAGTCAGGATAGAATCATAAAAGTATTTGTAACTTGGATACAAGGTGGTAAGGTATAAAGTAGGACAAAGTGTTCAATAAATAATAGCCAAAAAGTAGGAATAGAGCAGATAAGGAATCTTAGCATAAAAGGAAGCTATGAAGCCTATTTTAGGTATGTTCCAAGTGGTCCATGACTTTACTGCTTTTTGCCCATGCTTGGTAGCTAAATATTCAGGTGAACTAGAAATATGGTCTGGGAAGATGGTGTCAGAATTGAAAATAGAACTAGAAAGCTGGGCTTAGACAGAGAGTAGCTCCCAAAGTTGAAGAAAGTATACAAATACAATGAACTGTTTACCCAGTAGATTTGACTAACCTCTGAGTCCCTGTAAGTCTGAGCTCACAGTCCATTGTCAAAGCTGGGAACATTCTAGGCTGATCTCATTTCAGGACCTGTCTTCCTTGAGTGGTAGAGTAGGATGACCCAGCCTCCCTTTGCAAAGTTATGTTTGTTAGCCTTTTGGATCTCCTCTGGAGTGAATGTTCTGTTCATATCCTCTGCCCATTTATGGATGGGGCCATTTGCTTTTTTGTTGCTAAGTTTGCTGAGCTCTTTGTATATTTTGGCAACCCTTCAGCTTCATCAATTGGGTGAGACCTTTCCTTTCATAGTATTCTCTAATTCCATCCAAGGTGGTTCACTTCCTAACAAAGTCCCAAAGCCTAGATATAGACCAGGTTCCAGGAGATAGAGCATATGTTCACAGGTATCCATAAACTAGGCAAAATATATACCTGAAAGCAGTAGTACACTAGAGTTTGCAGTGAGTACCCCCCCAACACTTCATCTCCACTATTCCAACCTTTGGGTCCATTATTCTTCAAAAAAATTTTTGGCTTTGTATGTTAACTCTCTTTTCAGCCACCAGGTTCCAGATCCCATCAGGATGCCGGCCAGGCTTCCCTGGACTGAAGACCCCACCAATGTGTCCGGGAGCTCCGCTTCCCCAGAGACCCACCCTACTAGGGAAAGAGAGAGGCAGACTTTGAGTATGGATCAACCAGTCAACACCCAAGTGGGGAAGCAATTACGGAAGATAGGCCTTCCACCTTCTGCAACCCACAATGACCCTGGGTCCATGCTCCCAGAGGGATAGAGAATGGGAAAGCTATCAGGGGAGGGAATGGGATATGGAGATTGGGTGGTGGGAATTGTGTGGAGTTGTACCCCCCCCCATCCTATGATTTTGTTAATGTCTCCTTTCTTAAATTAAAAAAAAAAAAGATACTATTGACTGTGGGAGTCAGGCAGTAGCACAGCAGGTTAAGTGCATGTGGCACAAACTGTCAGGACCAGCTTAAGGATCCAGGTTGACGCCCCTGGATCCCCACCTGCAGGGGAGTCGAGTCACAAGCAGTGAAGCAGGTCTGCAGGTGTCAAAAAAAATACTATTGACTGTAATAACAGCAACAATAAAAATATAAATGTATTATAATAAAATTTCTTACTTTAGGATAAGAAAGACTTGTTGCATTGCCTTTTCTACTATTTTGCTCTATGATTAGTAGGCTAAAGAAAACTGGAGAGATGCTATATAAAGCTGTGAGGATAAAGTACATTTTAATGTGTTGTAAGAGATGGATAAAGAGATATTGACTAGGACCTAAGGGACTGGGTACATATATACACATAACTGTAAATTAGGGGCAATTATATATATCAGATTAAAAGTGCTTAGTAGTCCTCTTGATTAAAATTAGACCTCACAAGCTTGACCAACAAGTAGAAAAGCCTATAGGAAGCGCTCTGGATTGTGCAATCAAATATTTACTACTTAGGCTTAGACACCACACTCTCATTCCCCTACTTCATTTCCCTTACTCTATCTACTCAACTAACCACACAAAAAGAAAATAAGTAAAATGTATCTCCTAATCTCTTCTGACAGTATCAGCATCATTGTCAAACCTTGATAATCTTTAGGAAAAATACTGCATATAATTGTCTAAGAGATACACTGAGATTATATATATGTGTGTGTGTGTGTGTGTGTGTGTGTGTATATATATGGGCAATTATTGTTCCTATGCAAACTTTTATTAGAATTATCAAAGTAAATACAGTAAGACTTAAGGTTATCTTATAGTACACAAAAACTCAAGGTATATTTCCTCCCTAACTTGAAGTCAGACCACATAAAATTAATACCATATTGGATATGACAAATGATACTCAATGCTTTAATTGGGAGAAAATCTAAGCTCCTCAGATAAAGAAGGAACTACAAAAGCTGGATAAAGGCAAGAGACTGGCTCACTTTATGATGGCCCATTTAGTCAATAATAGGCCACCCTATCATCTGGGGCCCCAGACAAAAAATCTTTGGCTTCCCCCATAGACAATATAGGACAAGACCTGTAACAGATCTCTCTCTCCACCATCACTGGTCACTTCAATCAGTAAACACCATCATAAGTCCTCTTGTGTTCCTTTCAAGGACCTTACCTTCACTATATGATAGAAGGGGAAGGGAAGGACTTCCCCACTTTGCAAAGGGAGGCTGGGTCATCCTACTCTTATCACTCAAGGAGGACAGGTCCTGAAATGAGAGCAGCCTAGAATGAACAGAAAGAAGGATCCAGGGTAATAGATACCACCAGGGTCATTAAAACAGTTGATGTTTTCATTGTAGGGTCCTTTCCGTTATCAAGAATTGTTTTTTTTTTAAATTTTTTAAAAATATTTATTTAATTTATTTATTCCCTTTTGTTGCCCTTGTTGTTTTATTGTTGTAGTTATTATTGTTGTTGTCGTTGTTGGATAGGACAGAGAGAAATGGAGAGAGGAGGGGAAGATAGAGAGGAGGAGAGAAAGATAGACACCTGCAGACCTGCTTCACCACCTGTGAAGCGACTCCCCTGCAGGTGGGGAGCCGGGGTTCGAACCGGGATCCTTATGCCGGTCCTTGTGCTTTGCGCCATCTGCGCTCAACCCGCTGCGCTACCGCCTGACTCCCTCAAGAATTGTTTTGACTACTCCTTACAGTAAGTTTCATTTCTAAATGAGTTTTCACTCCAAAGGGGTAATTTAAAATTGGAAAATGCAAGTTTCTCTTTTTGTTTTATCTTTATTTATTTATTCATTTATTTATTTTGATGGCATCAGTGTTATCTCTGGGACTCAGTTCTGAGTTCTGGCAGTAGGAATCCACTGTTCCTATTAGTTATTTTATTTTATTATATTATATTTTATTTTATTTGACAAAGCACAACTGAGGAGGAAGGGTGGGATATCAAGGGAAAGAAAGTTAGATAGCTTCTTGTTTACTGCAGCATCCCTTCAGCCACCACCATGCGGGTGGGGAGCAGGTCTCATGACCGGTGCTTGTGCACTGGGATGTGTACACTTCCCTGCATGTCTGCTCTCCAGTCCCCTTCAGATACAAATTTCTATCACTGTAGTGTGTTACATGCATCATTTAAATATACACATTTATTTATATTTATATATTTCTCAAAACAAGTGGTGCCTAATAGATTCTCTATAAGTGTGTTTTTTTTTAATTTAAGGAAATTATACAATATAAAATGTACATCTTTTTAAAAGTAAATCGATTTATTATATCATCAAATACCTGAGAAATGGATATGAGCATAGTTGATAGGGAATACAAAGCATGTGACTCTAAGTCCGTATGTTGTGTGTTGAGAAGTTGTAGCATGATATTCTCAAATATGTGTGAAACACTAATTAGATGAAAATATTATTTACATCTCAGATTATTACATGACTGGGAAGTCCATGTACTTTATAAATATTTCTGTAAGTATTGTTGTGAATACTGAAGCGATTGTAAATATTAAGATTTTGTTGGGGAAAGATAGAGACAGGCTGGGAGTATAGATCGACCTACAAATGCCCATGTTCAGTGGGGAAGCGATTACAGAAGCCAGACCTTCCACCTTCTGCATCCCACAATGACCCTGGGTCCATACTCCCAGAGGGATAAAGACTAGGAAAGCTTCTGATGGAGGGAATGGGATGCAGAACTGTGGTGGAGGGAATTGTGCCCCTCTTATTCTATGGTCTTGTGATTATTACTAGATGAATGTTGGAATGATGCAGATATAAAATTCATGATAAAAATAGAAAAGCACGCCAGTGTGTTATCTTCCTTGCATGTAATCCAGGCTTGAACCTAACTCCCACTACATTGAGGGGAGTTGTGTTTCTGTGATTTCTTTCTAGCTCTCTTTATGTCTTTGACTTTATCTAAAAGAAATAAAAGTGGATACAGTTTCTGTGATTTCTGGGGGTGGGGGGGAGTTGGTAATAGATTTTCCTCAGTAATCTTGCTGTATAGGTAATGGTCGGCACTGATTGGCACTGAGTACTTTATCTACCCTAAATGAGCTGTATTCAGATTTTGCTGTGATGTTTTCAAAAGGAAAACTCTGATTCTTTAGCAGGAAAAGTGAAAATCAGAGTTCTGAGTTCCATTTCAGGAGATATAACAATAGCAATAAATTTAATGATTTTAAAGTATGGCCATTGGATTTTTTTTTAATCTTGATAATCATTACATGAAACTAAATAATGGGAGTCAGTAGCAAAAAAATAATAATTTGTAAAAACCTAATATTAAAAACTAAGAGGAATGTGAAATGGATAGACTGTTGTGAAATAGAGTCAAAGAAAATAGAAGTGTGTTTGTTTCACCTACCCATAGGCCTAAAGAGACCTATAGCTTCATTTTTGCCATGTTTTTTTTATTATTAAAACTAATTGAAAACAAAACAAAAAAAATTTTACAAATTATATAAAGTGGGGACAAGGATATTCCATCCAAAATCTATTTACCACACCCACCTCCTTTTCTATCTCCTTTTACCTCCCATCTGCTGTCTCTGCTGAGACCAGCCCATTCCATGTGGCTATATACATTACAGCTGATCATTCTCCTGTGGATGTGGTGGGGGGGGCATGGTGGGAGCTCTGGACCACCAGAGGCAAAGTCTTTTGAATTCTCTATATATTTTTCCCTTTCTGTCAATATCACTTCTAAGCCTGCTGTTCCCTTATTTCTTCCTTGCATGAGTCCATGGGGCTTCTCAGGCTGGCTCCTTACATATAAATGGCCTGTTGTTTTTCTAGGCGCCTAGGAAGCACCAGCTCCCTGTGTTCATTTCCTTCTTCTTCTTCTAGCGTTTGCCCTTCTTCCGTAGCCAGTCAACAGCGTCAGGTTGAGCCTGATGTAAACTTTCGAGACCTCCTTTGAATCTGGAGAGGTGGCAGTCGTTGACTATGTGGGTCATAGTCTGTCTGTAGCCGCAGGGGCAGTTCGGGTCGTCTCTGGCTCCCCAGCGATGGAACATAGCGGCACACCGGCCATGGCCTGTTGGATAACGATTGAGCAGGGCCCAATCATAACGTGCTAGGTCAAAGCCGGGTTGACGCTTGCAGGGGTCTGTGATGAGGTGTTTGTTCTTGACCTCAGCTGACTGCCAACTCTGTTTCCAAGAGTCTGGAACAGAGAAGTTCAGTATAGGCGTAGGGGACCAGATTGGGTGACGAGACGTCAAGCGTTGGACAGGGTGGGCGAAGATATCCGCGTATATTGGCAGGTCCGGTCGAGCATAGACGTGGGAAATGAACTTAGATGATGCCGCATCCCGACGAATATCTGGCGGGGTGATGTTGCTGAGAACTGGCAGCCATGGAACTGGGGTGGAACGGATGGTTCCAGAAATTATCCTCATGGAGGAATATAATTTGGAATCGACCAAGTGGACATGGGGGCTATGGAACCATACTGGGGCACGGTATTCTGCAGTGGAATAGCATAATGCCAGAGAGGATGATCATAGTGTGGAAGCACTCGCGCCCCATGAGGAGCTGGCCAGTCTTGCAATGATGTTGTTCCTCGCGCCCACCTTCGCTGCAGTTTTTATGAGATGTTCGTGAAATGACAGAGTGCGATCGAGAGTAACGCCAAGATAGACTGGCTGGGCTTCATGCCGGATTCTCGTATCGCCAAGCTGCACATTAAGCTCACGTGAGGCCGAGGCATGGTGTGGATGGAAAACAGATGATACCGTTTTTGCAGTGCTAGGGATTAGTTGCCATTTTTTACAGTAATCATTTCCTGTATCCCAGTGATAGTGTTTTAGCTGTGGAGCTTGGTAATGCTGGTTTTCAGGTACAAGAAAACCAAAGGAAAATTGTAATATGGATGGAGTCAGAAATATCTAAAGCAATATTTAAGTATTTCCTTTTTACCTTTTATGCACACTGTGTAGAAGGGGAAATTCTAGGCCAAAGTCTTAAACTTGAATACATCTGAACACACACACACACACACACACACACACACACACACACACACACGGCGTGCCATAAATCCTCAGTTTAAAACGAGGTTGAACTTTCATTGAAATACTGGGCAGTCAGACACAGAAGTTTGGGGATTTCCACCATCTTCTAAGAAATACATGACACTCCTGATTGGCATTCCCACAGGACAACCATTGGTCTAAGAGGAAAACCAGCTGGTCCCTGCAGACAAAGCCTGCATGCATTTTGACTCAGTTTTCCCATGTTGATTGTCTATTTAGCCAAATGCATTCCTTTTGTCAGTTTGTTCCCTTAGGCATTTGCATTTGGAGCCTCTGAATAAGAGATGCAAAATGTCTATCCCAGTTCTAGCTTGACCAATAGTAGGAAAACTCCAAGTATACCATGTGAATAATTGCCTCAGTTTGCAAAGATACTTTCAACATGCTTTCAACGGGATTGTCTGGTGTACTTGTGGTTCACTAATAGTTTATTCAGTTGCTTTGCCAGCTGGGAGAGTGCAAAGAAAACAAATAAATTAATGTCAAAAGGCAGATGGGGTAAAAATATATGGCTTATCCTTAGGCTTATGTGACATAGTTCATTATTTTTTTTCTCATTCTAGTAGCAAGGAAAGAGTGTTTTGATTCATAAAGTATTATTTTTATTAATTGCAAAGAACAAAGATGCATTTGAATTTTTTAATAGCATGCTAGCAACTAGGTGGTAAACTTAGAGTGTAGAATAAGTTGTATTTTATGCTCTGGGTGAAATAAACTCACATACAAACTAAAGAACAGAAAACCTATCTTGCTAAAAAAAAAATAAGTAAAAACAGTGTTTGAAAATTCATGTAGTTCCAGAGCATTAAACAAGAATATTACTTTGGTAGTGGATGGCATAGGATAGTAATTAACTATGATGTAATTAGAGATGTTAGGTGTTCTGACAGTTGTATTTACCTGTCGAAGATTAATGCTTGTGTCACATATTTCTTTCTTCTTCTTATTTATTCCAGATCAAACCTGAGTTGGATTTGATAGAAGATGCTACTACGGTTTTGTCTCTGCAAACGCATAGCTTCAGGGCTTATTCTTGCTTCTCTCTTCTTAATCTGCATGGGCCAGTATGATGATGGTAAGACTGATAAACTCTTTCTAGAGTTTCAAGTAGAAATACTTTTTAGAATATAGACTATAGAATCCTTAAAAAAATTAAAGACTGTGCAATAATGACTTACCTTAATTGAAAGAATCTTATGAAAGTGGCATCTAATGAATTTAGTGTCTTCAGTAGGGAAATAATAATAGATAAGGTAGTTTGTTTACATGGAGAGAATTTCTCATCCTTCTGTGATAGGCCACTCCAAATCCATCACCAACCTGGGCCTCCAGCAACATTGTGTTCCCAGAGCAAACTCAGTTCTACTCCTCTGTTTCCCTTCTCCTAAGTCCTTGGCCTTGCTGTAACAAGCCACAGGGTGTAGTCCAAGTTTCACCTTGCATTTTGACCTTCACTCTTTGTTTTTAAAGTTATACTTATAAATGAGACCATGTGCTATTTTCCTTCACCTTCTGTCTAATCCCATCTTCCTTAAAGTTCCTGAATGAGGATTGCAATGAGTAGAAAATTTGACTCAACACCCTTGTTTGAACACATTCATTTTATTAAGCAAGTATTTAATTACTGTGACAAAAAGCATCGCTATTTAATAATCCTTCAATACAGTAGTATTAAATAAAGCTCAGGACTGTAAAAAATATCAAAATTTTGCATAGCCCAAAATCTCAGAATTGTCAAAAGTAGACTACAGAAGTTATTTTAATATTAGCACTTTATGTTGCATTATTTCGTCTGTCCCTGTTTTATTTACAAACACTCAAAAACTGTAAAAGATTTGACATTCAACCTTTTAAGTGTGTTCCCGTTCACAAATCAGTCATTTTAGAAAGACAGATTCATTGTCAAGCTCATTAGAAATGATTTAGTCGGTTATTCAAAGGTCTCGAAACTTTACATCAGGCTCAACCTGACGCTGTTGACTGGCTACAGAAGAAGGGCAAACGCTAGAAGAAGAAGAAGTCAGTTATACCCATAGAGCTTTCTACTGGGTTCAGTCTCATGTGTCTCTTGTGTGGGAGTTTTCACTTTCTGACTCAAGTCAATCATAGCATAATTGATAATGGTGTTTTACTATGGGAAATCCACATTACAAGATGCCAGGGTACCAGTCAATTAATAATAAAGTGTGTGTTTGTAAGGGTGTAGAAAGCAGTCTTCTGTGATGGGAAACAATTTTCTTAATTTTCTGTGCCTCTCCTTAACTAAGTACAGGAATTGTAAATTAAAAAAAAAAAATGAAACCTCTTGCTTAAATACCTTGTCTTGAAATAGAATATTCTGGGCCAGGTGGTGGTGCACCTGGTCAAGTTCACGTATTATATAGTACACCAGGACCCAGGTTCAAACCCCTGGTTCCCACCTGCATGGAGAAAGATTCACCAGTGGAGAAGCAGGGCTGCAGTTGTCTCTCTGTCTCTTTCCCTCTCTCTGTTTCCCTCCCCTCTCAGTTATTATGTCTCCATTCACAAATAAATATATTTTGAAAAGGAATAGTCTAGTATTATCCATGTAGTTGACATTGTATAAGAAAAATATATTGTTTAGTATTTGAATATTCTATACTTACATCTTTACTTGAAAATTTTGGTTTTTGTTTTTTCTCATTTATAGTGAGTTTTGTATTCAGTAATAAAATTATATATGGTTTATTCTGTAATGCATACTCCATGTGATGACTATCATATCTAAGCAGATATCAATAACATCATTGAGAGTGACTGTATTATATAAAAAGATATAAATTAATAAGTAGTTGAAGATTAGTTAACATAATGCATTCAAATTTTATAGTTTCTTCATCCCTACCTCCACACCAGGATTAGGAAGCACTAGGACTGATACTTTACCATGGAATTAAATACATTATTGATTGTGACAGTTTCGTTTAAATGAAAACATATTCCTTGATCCCATATTTAAGTGTGGAGACCTGGGAAGAAAGTGCTGTTGGAAGAAGGGGGAGCAGAGATCTGACCAGCTGCAGGTGAACTGGGATAAGCAGGATGTCAACTACAGTCATCTTTATCGTCCTCTCTCTTTCTCTCTCTCTCTCTCTCTCTCTATTTCTTTCTCTCTCTCTCTCTCTCTTTCATTTCTTCCTTTCATTCTTTCTTTCTTTCCTGGAACTCAGTGCCAGCATTATGAACCCACTGCTCCTGGAAGGTTTTTTTTTTTCTATTAGTCAGGCCAGAGAGAATTTGAGAGAGGATAGGGGAATAGAGGGAGGGAGAAAAGGATAGATATCTGCAGACCTGTTTCACAGCTAGTGAAGCATTTCCCCTGGCAGGTGGGGAGCTGGAGGCTAGAACTCAGGACCTTGTACTTGGTACTATGTGCTCTTAACCAGGTGAGGTGTGCCACCACCCGGCCCCCAGTCATCGTGTTTCTAGTATATTATTAACAGGTAAATAAACAACATTGTACATAAGGCTTATATTTAATATGTTTTGACATTTCTCATGAATAATACATGGAATAGTAGGGGATAAAAGGAAGGTTGTATACTAAAGAATGTTCTTTTCATTATGTGTTTGCATTGCATTTTCAAATTTCACACACATATATTTTAGCTTATCAGATTAGAAGTTTCTCAAAGTATCTTTTAACTACCTCTCAGTTTTTCTTTATTTTTTTAATATTTAGTTATTTATTCCCTTTTGTTACTCCTGTTGTTGTTATTGATGTCATTGTTGTTGAACAGGACAGAGAGAAATGGAGACAGGAGGGGAAGACAGAGAGGGAGAGAGAAAGATGGACACCTGCAAACCTGCTTCACCGCCTGTGAAGTGACTCCCTGCAGATGTGATACCAGGGGCTCGAACCCAGATCCTTCTGTCGGTCCTTGCGCTTTGCTCCACCTGCTCTTAACCCACTATGCTACCACCCGGCTCCCTCAGTTTTACTATGCAACTAGATATGCACACACAAGTGCAGAAACATAAACACTTTTAGTATATATATATCGGTATGCAGCTGATACTTAGTTTAGAAAATTAAACCAAGTATGATATATAATATAAATTTTAATCACAACATACACATAATTCCATTTTTATCTTTCTCACTGATTTCATCTTGTAGAGTGTATAATAAGATCTTCAATTTAATTTTCAGAAACAATTTTATCACTTTTTCCTCTTGCTTTACTGAACATCCTTTATGCTTGTCTTTTATTTAAAACTTTATAAGCTTTTTGATTTTTGTACAGATTTGAGATTACTATGTGACCGTTAGAGTGGAGATAGCAAGGGAGAGTATCTCTAGTGTCGTGCTAGAAAAACCAGAGCCTGGGCGGTGGCTCACCTGGTTAAGGCACATAATCACCAAGCGCAAGGGCCTGGGATGGAGTCCTGCTCCCCACCTTCATGGGGTCCACTTCATGAGCGTGAAGCAGGTCTGCAGGTGTCTTTCTCTCTTTCTCTCTGTCCTACCTAATAAAAATTTAAAAAAAAAAAAAAGAATAAAAAATGTCCACTGGGAGCAATATGTTTGTAGTGCAGGCATCAGGTCCTGGACATAACCCTGGTAGAAAAAAAAGAAGAAAAAAAAAAAAAGAAAGAATAGAAAAAAAAAATCAGGTTCTCATATTACACGTGAGCTAACACTGAGTCACCTCCCAAGTCTACTTTTTTATTTAGTTACTTTTAAATATTTTGTGTGAGAAAGATATAGAAAAGGGAAGAAAGGGGAGTCAGGTGGTAGCAGGTTAAGCGCACGTGGCACAAGACGCTAGGGTCACTGTTAAGGATCCCAGTTCAAGCCCCCGGCTCCCCACCTGCAGGGGAGTCACTTCACAGGCGGTGAAGCAGGTCTGCAGGTGTCTGTCTTTCTCTCCACCTCTCTGTCTTCCCCTCCTCTCTCCATTTCCCTCTGTCTTATCCAACAACAACAACATCAATAATAACTGTAACAATAAAACAAGGGCAACAAAAGGGAATAAATAAATAAATAAAATAAATTTAAAAAATTAAAAAGAAAAGGGAAGAAAGATAGCAACGAGTGACTGAAACAGTTGTGATCGATATTTAAATATTGATCACAACTTTCTTAGTATGATATAATCATATATAGGAGTACAACTCAATGATTAAGAAAGATGACATTTCCTTTAACTCATCTTGAATGGAGCTTAAAGGTATCATGCTAAGTGAGATCAGCAAGAAAGAGAAGGATGAATACAGGATGATCTCACTAGCAGACAGAACTTAAGAAATAAGAACAGAAAGGGGAAACACAGACTAAAACTTAAACTGGATTGCACCAAAGCAAAGAACTCTGGGGAAGGAAGCAGGGGCATGGAGGGGCTGGGAGTAGGGGGTACTTTGGAATCCACTTGGAGAGAACAAACCTAAGTTAGAGGTGAGGATGTTTTGCAGACTTCTATCACGCTTAAATGAGAAACATTCCTCTTGTTGTGTCAACAACTATATGATAAACCATTAGCTCTCAAATAAAAAAAGAGAGGCAAGTCAGTTTCACCATCTATGTGGCTTCAGGTTTAAATGTTTTTTTTTTTGGGGGGGGGCAGGAAGTGGCGCACTTGGTTAAGCACTCACATCACAGTGTACAACCACCTAGGTTTAAGCCCCTGGTCCCCATCTGCAGAAGGAAAGCTTTATGAGTGCTGAAACAGGGCTATAGGTATCTTTCTGCCTTTCTTCCTTTCTATCTCCCCCTCCACTCTCAATTTCTCTGTCTCTATCAAGTAATGAAAAATAACAAAATTTAAAAATAAAATAAATAAACTAAATTGAGAGAGAGAGAGATAGTTCATTATGCTCCAAGTTCATGTAGTTTTATTCATTTTTGTCAGTGCTGACCTCATTATGTGGGGAGTTGAACCCAGTACCTCACAAAATATTACCTGTTGCTGGGTGACATCTCCAGCCCCAAGGAAGAAAAGTGTTTATTTCAGTGAAAAAAAAATTTTTTTTAAACAGTCTCAACGTCATGTCCGGATGAACTCTTGGCTGTGTCTTTTTTTTTTTTTTTAATATTTATTTTATTTATTTATTTATTCCCTTTTGTTGCCCTTGTTGTTTTATTGTTGTAGTTATTGTTGTTGTCGTTGTTGGATAGGACAGAGAGACATGGAGAGAGGAGGGGAAGACAGAGAGCGGGGGGGAGAGAAAGATAGACACCTGCAGACCTGCTTCACCGCCTGTGAAGCGACTCCCCTGCAGGTGGGGAGCCGGGGGCTCCAACCGGGAACCTTACGCCGGTCCTTGTGCTTTGCGCCACCTGCGCTTAACCCGCTGCGCTACCGCCCGACTCCCGGCTGTGTCTTTTTATAAGTTGTACTTATACATTTGTTTCTTGTTTCCTCTTTTCTGATGGTGAATAGCTCTGTGGATTCTTGATTGCCCAGCTGAATTTAGTTGTAAAGGAGAGGTTTGAAAATCACATCTTTTCTTTCTTGTTTCAACAGTAATTTCCCACTAGCAAAGGTCATAAATAAACTTTTAAATCTCTGAGCCCTGACCTTCTATCTAAGAGGATTACTTTAGTAATTTTATATACACTTGTGATGATTCCCTTTTAATCTGTCTTTATGCATTGGTAAGCCATAGCACTAAAGATCTATGGAAGTATTTGATAAAGAAAAGGACAATTATTAGTCGTCCTTAGAACTGCTTAGCAGCTAATGATAATAGTACATAGAAAATTTCTTTGGCATCTGGAACCTGGTGATTGAAAAGAGAGTTAACATATGAGGCCAAACCCTCAATGACCCTGGGTCCATGCTCCCAGAGGGATAGAGAATGGGAAAGCTATCAGGGGAGGGGGTGGGATATAGAGACTGGGTGGTGGGAATTGTGTGGATTTATACCCCTCCTACCTTATGGTTTTGTTAATTAATCCTTTCTTAAATAAAATTTAAAAAAAATAAAATTTCTTTGGACATACATGCGTATGTGCACACACACACACACACAAAGACACTGGACATTTCAAATATTCTCTTCTGTCTTGTTGAGTCAAGAAAGAAATAAAAATTCTGATCTAGTGCATCCAAGCAATACAATGTGAACAGGATGCAAAGTGGATGCTTTTATTTGTAATTCTAACAAACTGATAATGCTGAACCCATTGAAAATTAATTGTTAAAAAAAAACAGAATTCATTTAAAACATTTGTTGGGATTAAAAATGAACATGAAGATAATTACAGTCTTTCCTGTTTCTGAGCTGCCGATGATTCCTGTAATCCATAGTAGAATGGTTGTTCTTAGTTGGGATTTTTCTTATCAAAGACCTCTGTTACCATGACTGCTTCACCAATCCCCTTAAGCTCTGCAATTTGGTTTTTCTCACAACTCTACAAAAACTGCCCTCTCTAGAGCTTCCAATGACTACTTTCTTGGGTAAATCCTATAATTTACTAGCATTTCATCAAAAGCATTATTGATCTACCTTTCTGTGACTTTCTTTTTTTCAGAGGCTATTTGTACTGACTTTTTCTGATTGTAACTCAGATTTCTGCATAGTCTTGGTGAATGCTTCACCTTTTTCTGTCTATGATTTCAAAATGACCCCACTCATTTGTATTTTCTTTAAGAATTTAATATTACTTCTGTTTCCTTCAACTTCTGACAGAATGACCCAGTTGTTGGCTATTTAATTAATGAGTATAAAATAATTTAAAAAGACACAGACTGTGGTGAAATACCTCTTTGTACAATAAAGGGTCAAGGTAAAATGTGTAGTTGGTGATAATAATGAGTTCAAACAATAATTAAAAACCTTTTTACTAAGTGTTGATCTAGTTGGCCATGCTAATTGATATAAAGACAAAAATAACAAAGAAATTCCCATGATGTGAACCTATTAAAGCACTCTTTTGTGTAACTTGTTGGCAAAATGAAGTCTGGGATTTATTTTGAGTGGTTGGAAAAACCCTGAGGCCTTTTTGCATAGACAGATGTGGGGAAAGGGCCCACTGTCTGGGAAGTCCAAGCCATTATTTCCATGAGAATCTGATTGGGTTGACCCCAAGTTCCCCCCCCCCCCTTCTAGGGGGTGGGAGGAGGTGGTAGGCAAGTCCTCCTGACCTCATGAACTTATGATCCATGGGTTTTTCCAAACGGGGTACCTTCCAGTACATGCTTCCCCATCCCATTCCCATTGAACAAGAGCCATGAATTACTGTGTAGGGCCAACGAAACCCACAACAAATATTCTGACTTTGTTCCACTGCCCATCTCCCCATCCCCTGCCTGAAGGTGCTTGTAATCCCCCCTGAGAGAAAAAGGCCTGCCTATGCATCATGAGCTCATGACCAGATCCTGTATGATAACTTCCTAGCTAAGATCAAACAACTGACAGGCTAGATTTAACTTTGCATTGTGTGTATGGCTTAATGATTACTTAACCTCTCTCAAACCTTTTGGATATATCTATCTACTTGTACCCCACCAATACACTTATCGTCCATGAAGCTGCTCCTGGAGCTGGTCATGTGCTTTCTTCTTCTTCTTCACACACTTCACCCTCATCACCAGGGCCCCCCCTAGGACTCTCAGGGGCCACCCCAGCCTCTGCTGCCAGGGGCCAGGGAGGCGGAGAGCCCAGGATGACCCACAGTCAAACAGAAAAATACAGCATGATTTTTTTTTCTTTCTTACAAGTCAATATATATGCCATATTTGTCTATTTTTTTGTGTGATTTCATTAGTATTTATCCAGTGGTAGTATTTCATGTAGAGAAGACTTTGTAGAAAACTTCAGACTAGATCTATTCTCTCTCCAACTGCATTTCCTGCCTTCCTTCTCTTATCAGCTTCTATCCTGGACATAGATTTATGAAGTCTTTAAATAACACTATGACAGTTGTTCCTGAAATCAACCAGCTGTTTCCTGGTACTTGTCCTCTTGTAAAGTTTCAGATAGCCCTAGGAATTGCTCTATTAAACTTGCTCTATTAAGCTGTATCACAAAGACTGTTTACTGGTCAGAGTTTATTAGGTGTCATTGAACAACCGGAATACACATGAAAGTTTCTTAGACTTAAACTTAGATAATGTGTAAAAAGGACAGTGTTAACTCAGTTTCTACTATTTTCTGTGGTTAGAGCAGGTTTTGGCCACAGTTGTCTGTTGGATGGATATTATACAATTCTAATATCCCAGGAAAAGAACCAACCTTTTACAAAGAATATTAATAGTACATTGTATTCATGGTTTTGTTTAATTCATATACTCATGTAGCATATGCTATATCTATTGTGTATGAAATAATTTTCTAGTTATAATAGCTAAGGTTCAGAGCGATTACTATGTGTCAGCTTCTTAAAAGACTTCTTATTCTCCTTTATTTCCACAGCCTATTTGCATGTGCTAAAAGGAACATAGGTATCATTATGTTTCATATTTCAGCTACATCAGCTTCCATATGGTTTATGAATACCAGACCCCACCTGCAGGGGGCAGCTTCATAGTGAGAGCTCAGGTCTGCAGGTGTCTCTCTGTCTCTCTCCCTCTCTATAGCCCCATTCCCCTCTCAATGTTCTCTGTCTCTATCCAATAATAAATAAATAAATAAATAAATAAATAAATAAATAAATTTTTTAAAGAATTTAAGGCTGAACTATGTATTTCTCTTCATAGGTTATTCTTTTGAGTGAAGAGTCCTATTACAGCTATTTACTCCTTTCCTAAAATAATCACTATCATCCCCATGTCCTTCCCTTTTTGAACTTAATATTTTGTGGAATTTTTAACCCTTCTAACTCATCAGTGACTCAACTGCATGTATCAGTGTGCCTGACATACTATAAAAGTCCTGAAACAATTTAGTATCTAGATCTTATTCAATTTTCTCTTATCTTCTTTGTACTTTTAAATATTTTATCAGTTTTCAGTAGCCCCTTCCTACATAATTAGCTTCTTTTAGTTTCCTCATTCCTCATTTTTTTTTTTAAACAGAGCACTGCTCAGCTCTGGGTTATGGTGGTAGGGGGGGGAGGGGGATTGAACCTGGGACTTTGTAGCCTCAGGCATGAGTGTCTCTTTGCATAACCTGTATGCTATCTACCCTCCACCCTAAAAAGGTAATCTTAAATAGAGTTAATTTCCACTGTTATTGAAAGGAAATAGGATACCATTTTAGGAAAAAAATCACATATATTGTGAAATTTCCCAGATTGAGCACATATATTTTAATATTTTGAAAGCTTCCTTTTCTTACTAGATGAACAACCTTTAAGAAAGGTGCTATTCTATTTCATCCTCCATGGTAGTAAAATTTGAAAATATTTTCTAATTATTTTATATATTTCCAAGATTTATATCCACATCAGACTTTTTATTAATCAATATTTTCTTTCCTCTTATTTGAATGTTCTGGTGAAGTGTTCCAAGTCATTTTTTTTCTGATAGTATTGGAGAAACAGACTTTTTATATTATAATAATTACTATTAGAGTAATAATAGCTTCATCATATGACAAAATTATTATTTTTGTGTGTGTGATGAAACTTACCAAGACTTTAGTTCAGTTAGTTTAATTGTTATAATACACTCGCATTGTTTATAGCCAGCATACTACATATTAGTACATATTTTTTCTAATAATTTCAAGTTTATATCCTGAGTTCTTCTTTTCTTCGATGTTCAATCCCTGATAACCAACTTGTATTATCTTTTTTCCAAGGTTTGATTTTCTTTTCCCTCTGGGGTTATTGCTGGGGCTTGGTGCCACCACTATGAATCCACTGCTTATGGTAACATGTGTTTTTTTTTTTTTTCATTTTATTGGATAGGACAGATAGAAATTGAGAAAGGAGGGAGAGGTAGAGAGGGAGAGAGAAAGAGAAACACCTGCATACCTGCTTCACCATTTGTGAAATGTCCCTCTTGAAGGTGGGGAGTTGAGGCTTGAACCTTGATCCTTGTGCTGTGTCCTCATGCTTAGTGATATGTGTGTTTAACCGGGTATAACACTGTCCAGCTTCCCTTGTTTGATTTTTCATTTTTAATATTCATTTTTTAATTTTTAATATTATCCTTATTTATTTATTGGGTGGAGACAGCTAGAAACCGAGAGATAAGGAGGTGATAGAGAGGAAGAGAGACAGAAGGGAGAGAGACAGGTACCTGCACACTGACACTGCTTTATGACTCCATGAAACTTTCCTCTTGCAGGTGAGGACTGGGGGCTTGAACCTGGGTCCTTGCATATTGTGACATGTGCACTCAGCCAGGTGCACCACCACCTGGCCCCTTTATTTAATATTCCTCATTTGCTAACCACACTTAAGGAACTACCCCAAGGCATCTTCATGTTGTCTCAAATATAAGGATTTCCTGTTTTTTCAGGACTGAATGATATTTGATTGTCCACAATTTTTTTCTGCTTATCAATTGAATACTAATACTAATTCACCATTTGAAAAGCTTTCCGGGAGTCGGGCTGTAGTACAGTGGGCTAAGCACAGGTGGCGCAAAGCACAAAGACCGGCATAAGGATCCCGGTTCGAACCCCGGCTCCCCACCTGCAGGGGAGTCGCTTCACAGGCGGTGAAGCAGGTCTGCAGGTGTCTATCTTTCTCTCCTCCTCTCTGTCTTCCCCTCCCTCTCTCCATTTCTCTCTGTCCTATCCAACAACAACAATAATAACTACAACAATAAAACAACAAGGGCAAGAAAAGGGAAAAAAAAAAAAGAAAAGAAAAGCTTTCCCCCTTCAGGTTGGGACTAGAGTATTGAACCTGGATCCTTGTGCATTGCAGTATGTGCTCTCAACCAGGTATGCCACATTCCAGCCCCTTGGATACATCCTAAGGATGACAAGTGGGCACTACCTTAATATCCTTATGTCTTATTTTTCCTGGTTCTTATTTCTCTTTGGATAAATATTTACTTGAGAGCTTTAGAATTTCATGTGTTATTAAGTAGCTTAATTTGCTAAATACTGTGAGAAATTTCCTGAATAGTTTTGTTTGTTTGTTTTTTCTGCTAGAGCAATACTCAGCTCTGACTTGTGATGGTGTTCGGGATTGAACCTAGAGCATTTGCTATCTCCACAGCCCATAATATATATATTAAATTTGGGACTGCTAGCTAGTCAGCTGACTTTAAGACATATGTTTGATTCTGAACTCTGCTGAGTGTTCAGTTTTACCCCTAATTCCCTTAAAACTAGAAAGCTTAAAGATCTCTCTATTAATGATTAGATCAACCTCTGAAAAGAATTAGAATTTTATAGGGGAAAGCTAAACTTATGATGCTATATTCTTTACATTTTACTAAAGAACACATCTGGAAATCAAGAGTCAGTGGAACATACTGTTATTTAAGAGAACTTTTGGGGCCATAGCTAAGGCAATGCCTTTTTTAAAAAAAAAAATATTTATTTTATTTATTTATTCCCTTTTGTTGCCCTTGTTGTTTTATTGTTGTTATTAGTGTTGTCATTGTTGGATAGGACAGAGAGAAATGGAGAGAGGAGGGGAAGACAGAGAGGGGGAGATAAAGAGAGACACCTGCAGACCTGCTTCATGGCTTGTGAAGTGACTCCCCTGCAGATGGGGAGCCAGGGGCTTGAACCGGGATCCTTCTGCTGGTCCTTGCATTTTTTGCTTGATGCCTTTTTTTTTTTTATAAACTAGAAAAACAACTGAACTTAAAAAAAATATAACTGAGATTTCTTCAGAAATTCACTAAGCCACAGTGACTCACTTAGACCCTAATGGATCCAGACAGGTATGATCAGTGGATTGAAAAGAGTTAGGAAGAGGTTCTCTAAGACTTAAAGAAGCCATGCTCAGTGTCAACAGGCACCATCTTGCTATTCCAGTCATCTATTTATCTATTTAATTTGAACATATTTGACTCTTAGGTAGAGTAAAGAAAGAACTTTGAATGTCGCAAGAGAAAAACAGAGTCCAATACAGAGAAAACCCCATAACATTATCAATCCATTCCTCTGTGCACTCTAAAAGCCAGAAGAGAATGCCAAGATATAGATCAGTCTCTAAATGAGAAAGGCATTAAGCCAGGAATACTGAATCCTGGTAAAAAGTCTTTCTGACTAGGTGAAGGGGTAAAAAACCCTTCTCAGACAAGCAACAGTTAAAGGAATCAACTATTATCTAATCTGTTCTGCAATAAATTCTAAAAGGTCTCCTATAAATAATTACAATATCATCACATATAAGAACAGTCAGAGAAGTTTAGAATAATGGTATTAAAATATCTTGATATCATATCAATAAATGCCAATAGCCTGATATCACCCATTAAAAGGCATTAGTAAGAAGATGAATTAGAAAACACAACCATATGTTGTCTGCTGGGTACTTGTCTAATTCAAAAGGACAGAGACTCAAAGTGAAAGATGGGGAACTATCATATGAGTTTTACTTCATTTAACTTTTCATTCATCTTATGCTGTTATCAGTATTAGAATAGAACACTCAAACTCTGATTAAATTTCACCAGTGGAAAAAAAAAAACAACAGTTTACCAAGAGTAATAAATTGTTCTTATTCAACACGATGTTCTTTGATGGTAAGATGAAACAAGGCACATGCAAAATGGAGGAAATGGGGTGGTCACCTTGACCTTGCCAATGGGAGGTTCTTTTCATTTTATTCTAACATGAGACCATCAACTTCTGATATATTCTCAAAGGGAACAGATGCCTCTATTGTTAATTGAAATAGGGGAAGGATGCACCTATTCTTACTTGTGAACAGAAATTCCATGCTCTTTATTTTCATAGAAAGTAAATTTCCCACATCTGTTGCTCTTGGAGTTGTTTAAACCTGCCAACTATTTTGTTTGTAGGCTTGTAGCACAGTTAGGATTGACTTTGACATGACTTTGATGTGCAAAATTGTTAGAGCTGGACCATATGACCATATGGGTTAAAAAGGAGAATATAAGTTTCTCAGAGTTCACACAATGTCATCATCTCCATATATTTAAAGGCTATATGATTCATATACAAAATTTTTAATCTCTTATTTCCCAGTTATATCATCTGAAAGATAGGTCAAATTCCATCAAGGTATGAAAATATATGTCTCATTTATATTTAGGACTGCAGATAGTTTGGTAAATATAATTTATGTATATGATAATTAATATTATAAAAAAACAAGAACCTTGGGCACTTTATGAAATTCAATAGTTATTTAACTGGCATGTGTACTTTACTTAAGTATTTGTTAATTTATCAGTAAGTTTGTTCAACAAACAGTAACTTATCTTCTATATCCTGTTAGATCCTCTTTTAGATAAAAAGTCATTGATCAAAAGAATTTATACATGATGAATGACTAACATTTTCAGTTTTATTATTGCTGGAGATTTGCATCAATTAATTGTAATCATAATACCTTTTTTGCACCTGGTGCTTATAAAGACTAAATTATCCAAAGTTACTAGATGCGACAACCAAGGAGAAGGTGATAATAAAAAATTAGGCAGGAAAGTAAAATCAATTAATCCTAACTAAATAATTAGACTGATAAGGCTCAAATTTATACTGAAGTAATAGGAATGAAATAGAAATATAATCAAAGAACCAACCTGAAGTGTTATGTTTGGAGAATAAGTTGGTTTCATGACAGTGAGCAAAGTGTATCAGATTATGGGAGGCAAATATTACAAGCAAAAGCAATTTGAAAGAAACAACAAAAATAGCAAAGTTATGGAAAACACTGGTGGAAAAACAAAAGTAAAGAAATGTCCATACATCTGATACATAAGATTCAGATTATCTCAGGGGTTTTCAATAGAAAAAAGACAAAAAAAAAAAAAAAAAAAAGACAGCATTAAAAGTTAACACTAGTCTTGGAATAAATAGGATTTTGGTTAAATAGCAACTGATAATCGAGGGTCTTATCAATTTTATTTATATTGGTTATCAAAAAATTCTCTTGAGCTGACAGGTGGTTGAGTTCACACGTTATGGCATGAAAGGACCCAGTCTTCACCTGCATGGGGAAAGCTTTGTGAGTGGTGAAGCAGGGCTGCAGGTGTCTCTTTTAGTTCTCTACCTGTTTACTTCCCCCTTCATTTTGATTTCTGGCTGTCTCTATCCAGTAAATAAAAAATGAGAATAAAAAAATTCTCTCTAATATTGACTCTCTTCAGATATTAAAAAAATGGCAGAAATATCCATCTTGTAGCTATACATGATCTCCAGTACACACACACACACACACACACACACACACACACACACACACACACACACACACCACACCACACACACACAACCTTCCTCCTACAGAAATACCGCATTTGCCTTGACATTCACCTAGCCTTAAAATACATAAAGAGTAATCTGTGACTTCTTAAAGAGAGATGTATCCATCATGTTCTCATTTTTCCTCCAAGTACATTACCTTCCCATTGGGTTTTATCCTTACTCAAAATCACTCACTTCTTGAGAAGAAATCTTGACTCGACAAAGTATCCCATATGCATTCTGTTTATTTATTTTTAATTATTTATTATCTCCATCTATTTATTGGATAGGCACAGCCAGAAATGGAGAGAAAAGGGGGGTAGAGAGGGAGAGAGACATAGACACACCTGCAGATCTGTTTCAGCACTCGTGAAGCTTTTCCCCTGCAGGTGGGGACTGGGGGCTAGAACTTGGGTCCTTGTGCACTGTGACATGTGCTTTCAGCTAGGTGTGCCACCACCCTGCCTTTTCCCATACAGAGTTTAAATCCTCATTCCTCAATAATAATTCTGACTTTCAAAGTGAAAAAAAAAACAAAACAATTTTCCATACACCAATTGAAACCCAATACCTCTTTTCTTTTTCCCTGGCAGCATTCGACACTATCTATGAATTCCTTTCTCTAACCTCACATCTCCTTAGTGCAGCCATCTCATAAGTCTTGCTTCCTTGCTTTTCCCAAGGTGTAGACCTTTCCTTTTATTTCATTCTCTTCACATGTAGGCAATCACTGAGTGTTGCCATGAGATGCTCATTTACAGCCCTGTGATTTTCACTTACTGGATCCGCAATCTTTACCTTTCTGCGTAAGTGAGGATGAGATTATGCAACAAACATTAGGATTCAAGAAATAGAAGTTAAAAGAGAGAATGATGCAGAATGATGCACAAGGGAGAAAGACTGATGTATTTCTAAAATGTGTAAATGTATTCTTTATTTTTTATTTATAAAATGGAAATTTTGACAAGACCATAGGATAAGAGGGGTACAGTACCCACTACCAGAAAAATCTGCATCCCATCGCCTCCCCTGATAGCTTTCCTCTTCTTTATCCCTCTGGGAGGATGGATCCAGGATCATTATGAGGTGCAGAAGGTGGGAGGTCTGGCTTCTGTAATTGCTTCTGTGGCTATGGGCATTGGAAGGTTGATCTATACTCCCACCCTGTCTCTCTCTCGTGGGATATATATTTTTTATATTAAAATAATAAATATGAGGAGGGAGTAGGCCATCATTGTTAGGGAAAAGATAATACATGCTGGGTTCTTTTTGTCATCTGAAAAAAAAAAAACTAAATGGATTGTCTCTTAAACTATTTGACATTAGATAGATGAGAAAAGTTAGCTAGTGAACCTCTATGGCTCTCATTCTTTGTACCAGTCAAGTAAACTTAATGTTTGCATGTGTTATCCTGACTATTATTCCTTACAAATTATTCTTGAGAAAGTATGCAGGGATCAGCATATTTAAATGCTGAGCCATTTAATATTCACTGGGGAATGGATTTTATTTATAAACTAGTTATTGCTGCTGACACTAGGTTGAGTAGCTCACAAATCAATGGATGTTCATTTATTAAAATAAAAAAATAGCATGAATCCATTTAGCAATGACTGTTGTTTTTTAATACATAGGTATATTAAATTCTACTTTTATGGTGGAATCAGATTTAAGTCCACATTATTTCTATAAAAGTACTTCAACTCTATAATTAAAAATAAAACATTTGGGGGCCGGGCGGTAGCGCAGCAGGTTAAGCGCACGTGGCACAAAGCGCAAGGACAGGCTTAAGGACCCCAGTTCAGTGAGCCCCAGTCTCCTCACCTGCAGGGGAGTCACTTCAGAAGTGGTGAAGTAGGTCTGCATGTGTCTATCTTTCTCTTCCCTCTTTGTCTTCCCGTCCTCTCTCAATTTCTCTCTGCACTATCCAAGAACAATGACAACAATAATTTTAACAACAACATAGACAACAAGGGCAACAAAAGGGTAAAAAATAGCCCCCAGGAGCAGTGGATTCTTAGTGCAAGCACTGAGCCCCAGCAATAACCCTGGAGGGAAAAAAATAAGCTATCCCATATTATACTTGCTCTTTTGGTGTTTTCCAAAACTGGTCTGTGATTTTGCTCCACTGAATGTTCAGACATCAGTTACTTTTAGAGTAACTTGTTCATGAAATCAAGATCTGATCTTTTATCTTGTGGCATTTGTAAAGGAAGCATGATAGTGTATCTTATAAATACATTTTTTTAAGTAGAGCAGAAAAGTGGTTAGAAGCATCAATTGGATAATATTTGTCTTAGAATTTCAGGAACATTAATATAGATTTTTAATAGAACCTAGCTTAAACTACAAATTACTTACAGGGTATATAGATAATGTATGCAGGCATTTATGTAATGCACTATTTTTATTAAAATACCTGCATTTCATAGCTGCAATTATATAGTAATAAGGAAGCTTTATGCTTCAATTCATCAGTGTTATTATAAAAATTGTCTTTGGTTTTTCCAAGAAAGAAGACAATTAAGACATTTATAAATGTCAATGGACCAATTCTAGCTTTTGTTGAAGCCCTAGTACAACAACAACCTTGACTTTCTCTGAAGAGTAAAAACAACAATTTTCAGCATTATTAATAAATGGCCTCATCCTAGAACCAAAACAGGTATACAGACCTGAGGAATAGAATTGTGAGCCCAGAAATAAACCTCCACACCTATGGTCAGCTATTTTTTGACAAGGGTTCCCAAAGTTTTAAATGGATAAAGGATAACACACTTAACAAATGATGTTGGGAATATTGGGTTGAAATGGGTAGAATAAAAGTGAACCACTAGGTCTTATCATATACAAAAGTTAAGTCCAGGCAGACTAAATATTTGGAAGCTATACTAGAAAGTAAAGTGCTCGGAAGAAAACATGGGTGACACTCTCTTCCATTTAATATTTTTCAACTGATACAAATCCAATTGCAAGGAAAACAGAAACAAAGACTAATAAGATCACATCAAACTGAAAAGCTACCATAACAAAGAGATGCCTTTACAAAGTGGGAGAAAATCTTTATGTGTCATATCAGAGAGAGGACTGATAGCCAATGTACATAAGGAACTTATCCAACTCACCAATAAAAAGACAAACAACCTCATGGAAAAAACCGGAGATGGGAAGATATGGTAAGAATCTTCTCCAGAGCAGGACTAGATAGCATAAGGGTTATGCAAAGGGACTTTCATGCTTGACGCTCTGATGTCCCAGGTTCAATCCCCCATACCACCATAAACCAGAGCTGAATAGTGCTCTGGTAAAAAAAAAAAAAAAAAACCTTCTCCAAAGAAGAGGTTTAAATGGCCAACAGCTATATGGAAAAAAAAATGCTCAAAGTCAGGAACAACAAAACAAACCCCATTGTGGGCCCCCATGGAATCTTGCCATCAACTTGGATCTACAATGGTAGAGAATCTTCCATCTTTTGAAGGGAGGCTGGACAACATACTCTATGCTACACTTGAGGAAGATGGGTCCTGATATTGGGACAGCTTGGAACACTCCTACTTATGACCACAGAATGTGAGCTCAGACCTACAGGGATGCAGACGCCACATAGACTCCTAAGATGAATATGGGCCCCAGATCACATCAAATAAATAGGGTTTATAGTCAACAATATTTATACACCTTTACCATATTTGGGAGCTATTCTGTTCCCTGATACAGCTTTCTGGTCCTTTTTCCAGCCATGACATCATCTCCCCAGACAATAACTTGGATCCACCTGCATATCAGATTTCAGGTTCAGGAGAGAAAAAAAAAGGGAGAGAGAGAGACAGAGAGAGAACTAGTATAGTTACAGGCCCTCTGGAATATAACTAAAATATGCCTACTAGCTATCTACAAAATAGAGACCACCCAACTCTTCATCTACTCTATTCCAGCCTTTAGGTTTATGATTAGTCAACAGTTTGCTTGGCTTTGTATGTTAACTCTCTTTTCAGCCACCAGGTTCCAGATGCTAGCATGATGCCAACCAGACTTCTCTGGACAGACAACTCCACCAATGTGTCCTGGAGCTCTGATTCCCCAAAACCCCGCCCCACTAGGGAAAAAAAAGAGACAGACTGGGAGTATGAATCAACCTGTCAACACCCATGTTCAGCGAGGAAGCAATTACAGAAACCAGACCTTCCACCTTCTGCATCCCACAATGACCCTGGGTCCATACTCCCAGAGGAAAGCTATCAGGGGAGGGGATGGGATGCAGAATTCTGTTGGTGGGAATTGTGTGGAGTTGTACCCCTCTTATCCTATGGTTTCATCAGTGTTTCTTTTTTATTGGTAAAAGAAAAAAATACTCAAAGTCATGGATGATTAGGGAAATTCAAATAAAATTAGGAATTACTGAAATACTATTTTATATCTATGAGAATGACACAATGTGGAAAAAAAAAACACAAAAAAACAACAACTATTGGAAAGGCAGTGAGGGACAACAGACTCTCCTAATTGCTAGGAGGTGCTGTAAAGTGGCCCAACCCCTATAGAAAACAGTCTGGAGATTCATCAGAACTCTAGAAATGGACCTGCATTATGACCCCACACTGCTACACTTAGGGATATACCAGGAGAAATAGAAGCATCTATCTGAAGAGACCTCTGCCCAGCGATATTCATAGAAGCACATTTTGTAATAGCCCAAACTCAGAAGCAACTTAGATGCTTAACAAAAATTGAATGGCTAAGAAAGTTAAGTGCATATACTCTGTGGAATACATTCATATGCAGAATCTTGAGGTCTTATTTACAGAAACTTGTCAAGAAAAAATAGCAAACAACATGGAACCAAACAAACTGTTTCTGAGATTTATGAAAAGTATGGTGGTTATATCTGGGAGAGGTAGGATACAGAACTTTGGTGGTGGGTGTGGTGTGCAATTATACATTGTAGTCTTACAATCTTTTAGAAAACTATGAATAACAAAAAAATTAAACAAAACAATGGAGACTTAAGACAATATCAGCAAGTGTAGATAGAAAAAGAAATACTAAGGCAAGAGGGACAGACCTACCAAAGGAGTGACTTATACAAGGAAAACAACACCAGAGACACGTGGGATGAATTAATAAGGAAGAATGTTAGTATGATCAGTCTGCCATGTTAGTATGACCAGTCTGCCAGGAGAAGAACCAAAAGCAAATATTAGATGAAATAATAGCAGAGAACTTCCCAATGAATAACTGGAAACATACAAAGATACAAGTGGCTCAGAGACTATCAAACAAAATTCATTCAGAATTGCAGAAAATGCATACAAGAGGCATTATAAATTGACAAAGACCAAAGATAAGAACAGTTTCTGAAAGCAGCAAGAGAAAACACAAACAAAAAAAATCATAAAAGATTAACCAATAAGCTTACCTGCTGACTATGCAACAGAAGCCCTAAAAGCCAGATGGGAGTAGTGAGAAATGAGAGGGCCAGGCAGTAGCACACACATTATAGTGGGCAAGGACCCCCAGGTTCAAGCCCCTGGTCCCCACCTACAGAAGGAAAGCTTCACAAGTGTTAAGGTAGGGCTGGAGCTGTCTTTCTGTTTCTTTTATCAATATTTATTTATTTATTCTCTTTTGTTGCCCTTGTAAATATTATTGTTGTTGTTATTGATATCATTGTTGTTGGATAGAACAGAGAGAAATGGAGAGAGGAGGGGAAGACAGAGGGGGAGAGAAATATAGACACCTGCACACCTGCTTCACCACTTGTAAAGCGACTCCCCTGCAGGTGGGGAACTGGGGGCTCAAACCAGGATCCTTATGCCAGTTCTTGCACTTTGTGCCAAATACGCTTAACCCACTGTTTAAGCCTGACTCTCGTTTCTCTGTTTCTTTCCCTTTTCATCTCCCCTCTCCTCTCAATTTCTCTTTGTCTCTATCCAATAATAAATAAATAAATAAAATGAATATTTTTAAGAAAGCTAAAAAGGTTCCCTCCCAACCACGAATAATATATAACTTCAGACTTTCTTTCAAATTAGATAGAGGTATAAAGACAGTCTCAGATAAGGAACAGCTGAAAGAATTAATTACAACCAAACCAGTTCTACAGAAAATTCCAAAGGGACTCTTATAAAAGGAAAAACGCATATAAACACAAAAACCGTGAACACCCAAGACCCACATAAAGTGATGGCATTTAAACATCTCAAATCTGTAACTTAATTAAAAGTTAATGATCTAAACTCCCTCATCAAAAAGTACTGAGTAAGAGTATGGATCAAGAAATATGACCTAACCATATGTTGCCTGCAGGAGATACAGCTAATACAGTTAATCCAAGGGGGCGAGAATAGGCTCAACATGAAAGGATGGGAAAAACCACCATACAAGCCAGACTGACTTAAATAAAGGGGAGATGGTCCACATAAGTCCAATGATCAACAAAAAGGGAGAGATTCCAACAGTCACCATGAAATTGCAAATGTTATACAAGACTTTATTTTTGAACTCCAGGGTTATCTCTGGGGTTCAGTGCCTGCGCTATGAATCCACTTTTCCTGTGGCCATTTTCTCCATTTTATCACCCTTGTTGTTATTGTTGTTGTTATTACTGTTGTTGTTGGATAAGACAGACAGAAATCCAGAGCAGAAGGAAAGACAGAGGGGAGAAAAAGATAGACACCTGCAGACCTGCTTCACTGCTGTGAAATGACTCTCCCCAGTAAAGTGACCCTCCCAGGGAAGTGGCTCTCCCCAGCAGGTGGGGAGCCAGGCCTCAAACTGGGATCCTTAGGCTGGTCCTTGAACTTCAAGCCATGTGTGCTTAATCCTCTGTGTCACTGCCTGACCCCCTACACAAGACTTCTATGCCACCAAATTAGAGAATCTTGAAGAAATGGGTGTTTAGAAGCATACAACCTCATTAAAACAAGCCAGAAGGAACTATAAAACATGAATAGATGTATTGTAGATAAATCAGTTGAATCTAACGAAAGTTCACTCTATACCTGTGAGAATGTCATAGGACTGTAGCAATGTGACAGTGTTATTCTTAGGACTGTAACAATGTGAAAGTGTCATACTTAGGACTGTAACAATGTGACAGTGTCATACTTAGGACTGTAACAATGTGACAATGTTATTCTTAGGACTGTAACACTGTGACAATGTCATTCTTAGGACTGTAACAATGTGACAATGTTATTAGGACTGTAACAATGTTATCCTTAGGACTGTAACAATGTGACAATGTTATTCTTAGGACTGTAGCAATGTGACAATGTCATACTTAGGACTGTAACAATGTGACAATGTTATCCTTAGGACTGTAACAATGTGACAATGTTATTCTTAGGACTGTAGCAATGTGACAATGTCATACTTAGGACTGTAACAATGTGACAATGTAATACTTAGGACTGTAACAATGTGACAATGTTATTCTTAGGATTGTAACACTGTGATAATGTCATTCTTAGGACTGTAACAATGTGACAATGTTATTAGGACTGTAACAATGTGACAGTGTTATCCTTAGGACTGTAACAATGTGACAATGTTATTCATAGGACTGTAGCAATGTGACAATGTCATACTTAAAACAGTATGAATTGTTGCCATCCTTGTGTAAAATAGTCTAGAGATTTCCCAGAACACTAGAAATTGACCTACTTTAAGACCCAGCAATTATCTCCTGGGAGTTTACCCAATGGAATTAAAAGAAGAAAAAATAACAAAACCAAAGAGAAATATGGTATCTATGTTCTTAGCAGCATACTTTATATTAGCCAAAACTTGGAAGCACATACTGATTTTCCTTACTGTTCTGCATTCTTAAGTTCTGCCTATAAGTGAGCTAATTTTGTATTGTTTTTTCTTTTTTCTGTCTTGTCTCATTCAAAAGACAACTTCAAGTTCTGATCACATGGTTGCAAAGGACATGGCCTCATTATTTTTAACAGCTGCACAGTCACTATTGGTGTATATATACCATAAATTCCTTAGCCATGCAACTTTCATTGGACATCTGGGTCCCTTCCATGTTTTCCATGTTTGGACTATTACAAAATTCCTTCCTTGTGAACATTGGTGTGCACAGGTCCTTTCAGACAGGTGTTCTGCTCTCCATTTCTTACAAGAAAGCTATTGCTGGATCATAAGGTAGATCCATTTTTAGAGTTCTGTTGTATTTCTAGACTTTTCCAAAGGGGTTGGACAAATTTACAGTCCCATCAGCATGTAGGAGAGTTCCTTTCTCCCCACATGAATGAAAGTTCCTTTCTCCCCAAATAAACCTCCAACAGTTCATTTTTCTGTATCTTCAAATGTGTAACATTTTCATAGGTATAAAGTGCTTTTTGTATTATTTTTATTTGTATTTCCCTGATAATCAGTGACTAAGCACTTTTATCAAGTACCTGTTGGCCCTTTGGATCTCTTCTTTGGTGAATATCCTGCCCATGTATCTCCTCTCCACCATTTTTCAACTGGGTTGTTTATCTTTGTATTGCTATTTTGGTGAGTTCAATGTGTACTTTGGATATGAGTCCTAACAACAACAAGAATCAGTCTTCTCAGAGAGGTGGAATCATGCAGGTGTGAAGCCCAACCACAATTCCTGGCTGCAAAACTAAAACAAAATGTAAAAAATAGAAAGAAATATAGGAATTCAAACAGTAACAGATTCTGTCTATCACACATATTACCATTATCAAGAATCCAGGTTCAAGGCCCAGACCTCTTACTGCAGGGAGAAAACTTTAATAACAATGAGGCAGAACTGCAGGTGTCTCTTCCTCTGTCTTCTTTCCATCTTAATTTCTCTCCATCTTTATCAAAAGAAAAGAAGGAGGTAGAGGAGGAGAAGGAGGAAATGAAAAAAATTGGGTACCAGGAGCAATAGATTTGTTATGCAGGCACCCAACCCCAGCAATAATCACGGTAGCATAACAAAATAATAGTGATGTAAAAATCTTAAATGTCAGCGTAGACATTAAGTAAAGCTAATGGATCTCCACAATACATTTGTTTGGGAGTCACAGTTGAATTCATACAAATAGTTTTTATGCTATGCAAAATGTTATTTACTTTCCATCTCATTACAGATTGTGCTCAACTTATAAGTCACAAGATATTTTACTAAAGAATATTTGGGGGTGTGGGGGCAGTGGTACACTGTGTTAAGTCCACATAGGATAGAGTGAAAGGAACTGGCTCCACACCTACAGCAGGGACGCTTCACAAGCAGTGAAGCATGTCTGCAGGTGTTTATCTCTTTCTCTCCCTCTCTTATTTCCCTTCCCCTAGTTTCTCTCTGTCCTTCCCAATAAAATTGACATATTGGCCACCAGGGGTAATGGATTATTAGTAGTGGCACCAAGTCCCAGCAATAACACTGGAGGCTACTTAAATAAATAACCAAAAAAGAATATTCTGCAACCATATTCATTTACCTCATAGAATTAAATAAATAGATCTTTTATCATGATTTAAAACACTTAATTTTTTTAAATTGTGGGATTGTTTTACAGTCCCATATTTATCTTTCTGTTTCTGACTTATCTCACATAACATGATTCCTTCAAGCTCTATCCAAGGTGGGGTGAAAAATGGTGAAATCACCATTTTTAATAGTTAAGTAGTAGTCCATTGTGTATATAGACCACAACTTACTCAGCCTCTCATCTGTTTTTGGACACCTGGATTGCTTCCATGTTTTGGTTATTACAAATTGTGCTGCTATGAACACAGAAATACACAGTTCTTTCTGGATGGGTGTGTTTGGTTCCTTAGGATCTACCCCCAGGAGGGGAATTGCAGGGTCAGAGGGTAGAGTCACTTCTAGCCTTCTGTGAGTTCTCCAGACTGCTCTCCATAGGGGTTGAACCAGTTTACATTCCCACCAGCAGTGAAGGAGGGTTCCTTTATCCCCACAGCCTCTCCAGCATTTGTTGCTGCTACTTGCTTTAAAATGCTTTTAAACCCATTATTTATCTTTCTGTTTCTCCCTATGAATATTTGAATAATAATTAATCCTAAAGATCACAACCTTTAGGGAACTGTAAGATAATTGCCTTGTTCAGGGGTGTATCTTGCTAAGTATATACCTCAGCTCTGAGTTTTGATACTATATGTGAGATGCTATGATCTCAATGCAGTATAACTATAGTACAAGTTCCCTTGCTCTTAAGAGAGAGAAAAATGTAATATTGTTTAAGAAGAATCTATCTGTATGAACTAAACTGGATCTGAAAACACTATAGATAAATAAAAGTTTATTATTTTCTTTGAAGGTAGTCAAATGATGAGGTAGGGCAATGGCACACCTGGTTGAACACACACATTACAGTGTACAAGGACCAATATTCAAGACCGCAGTCCCCACCTGCATGGGCAATGCTTTGCCAGTGGTGCAGCAGGTCTGCAAGTGTCTGTCTCTTTGTCACTCTCCCTCTCTCTCCTCTCTCAATTTCTGTCTGTCTCTATGAAATAAATGAAGAGAATTTTAAAAGAAAAAGAAGTAAAATTAGTAACCATGTAAATAATGAAATAGATTTCTGTTGATAATAACATCTTGCTGTGTTTATTCAAGTTCAAGTATTCCATCTTTCTATGGTGCACTCCATGATCATAATTTATTAATTTGTGATGTCTTAGAAAATTATCCCTTTCATGTGATCACCTTATACCTTAAGTATATGGTGAATATACCTTTTACAGGTGTTTTAATAAAAAGAAATTTACAAAATTCTTAAGGTCTTTCATCCAGGAAGTAATATATGTAAATGTATACATACATGTATAATGTCCTTTGCATGCATTAGGCATGATTGGGTTCTCTTATAAGACACTGTTTTAATTTCTTTGATTTTCATTATCTTCACACGTAGAAGTTGTTTCTTTCACTTTGTCTCTTTGCCTCACCTTGAGAATTCTTCCTTCCCTACTTCCTATACTGACTTCTCTTCGTTCTTCTCTGCTCTTCTTTTCTTACTATAATAATTTTTACAACACCCAAAGGAGTTTATATCACTTATAAAAACTACACATAAGTAAGAGAATGAAAAGACTAACGAGAGAAATTCAAAATACTCTAAAGTGAAAGGGAAAGGAAAGTCTAGAAGTGTTCTTGATTATAAAGACTGAAAAAAGTAGAGTAAGGCCAGCATATAGTTACTAGAATAATAGCTCATGGGATCAACACAGGTTTGAGTCTGAGTAATATTTTTTTAACATTTCAGCTATGTGACTTGGAGAACTTGGTTCATCTCTTGTAGCCATTATTTTTTTCATTGAAAAATGGGTTTAAAGAGTCTCTTTCGTGGAGTTGTCATAAAAATGGTGGAAAGTAAGATTTCAGCAGAACCTTGCAGTACACATTCAGTATAACAAATATTTTTGAGATCCTAAATGTTTTTTTTAAATTTTTTATATTATTTTTTCCCCTTTTGTTGCCCCCTTTTCTATTGTTGTTGTAGTTATTGTTGTTATTGATGTTGCCATTGTTAGATAGGACAGAGGGGAATAGAGGGAGGAGGAGAAGACAGAGAGAGAGGAGAGAAAGATAGATACCTGCAGACTGCTTCACCACCTGTGAAGTGAACCCCCTGCAGGTGGGGAGCCAGGGGCTCAGCTGGGATCCTTATGTAGGCTCTTACTCTTTGCACCACCTATACTTAACCCACTGTGCTACCGCACGACTTTCAAGACCCTAAATGTTTTAAAAGCAAGTTCAACAGTTAAAAGTCATCGGAGAAAATTTTGTAAAGAATGTTGTTTTCGAACTTAAGTGCTAATATATAGAATTTCTGTAACAAAAATCTTGGAAAGAATAAGGATTTTTCCTATTGTCCAAATCCCACTCAGTTACTAAGGCTATGCTCTTACTACATTTGCATTCCCTAGATGGAGGAATGCTGGCAGTGACAGTTACGGCGACAGCAAACTTGAGAGAATATAAGCAACATGAAAATAACAACCATGTTTGTGTGGCCAGGTTACTTACCCATGCCATGCCCTCAGTATCGCTGAAAGTACTATTGTTAAATACCAATGTGAGTAGAAGCTTTAGCAACATTTAGAGAAATTATCTCACAGACAACTGTGTGTGTGTGTATATGTGTATGTATATGTATATGTATATGTATATGTATATGTACATGCTATACCTAAGTGTTACATGAAAATTTTTGTTGTCTAATGCATTATAAATAGCTCCACCTTTACTTATGTGTTCCCTAGAGAGTAAATAGAGTTATATGCTTTCTGTAGATGTTCAATGTTCTTCAAAATGTCTTCCTTATAAAATGTTAAATTAATTGTGGGTTGGATCAGTGCAGGGGAGGAAGACGGTTAAGAAAACATTCTGCTTTATACCAACATATATAACTATGTGATTTATATAATAAATGAAGTCACAACAGTAGTATATTTTCCAGATGTTAATAGCCTGAAATTCCTTTTGCTGGCAGCATTAATCAGTCAAGGATGGGTTATTTTATAGTCTTTAATGGCCATTGTTGATAGATGGAGATTTTGTTTACAGATTATTTTTCATTGAACCGACATGCATGGCAAGCAGATTGTGTTACTGAGAAATCTGTTTGCAGCTAAATTAAATTAGAGAGCCGTGTTCTTTATGAAGCATAGGTAATGGAGCAGTATGCTAAAAATGTCTTTTCCTGATCTGAGTCTGGAATGCCATCAACATACAACTTTTCCTTAAGAAATATTTCTCTGCTTGTGCACAAGTTTATGAGCCTACTTGTTGCTCCAAATAATTTATGTAGAATGCATAGCATTTGAAATATACTTTATGATGTTTGACTGTTATAATGAATGTCTGCCTTCGGGTCAGACATTATACCAACAATTTCCATTTTTAAAAAATGAAAAAAATCAGAACTGCCCATTTATATTTTTCAAATGTTTTAATAATGTTGAATATACTTAGTGTGAAGTTGCCAGAGTTTTAATAATTGTTGTAGTCAATGTTTTTGCTCCTAGATAATAATTGTTTACCATACCTTTGAGGGTATCATTTTTTACATCCTTGTAATACACAGTTCTTGCTCATGTTTGTTCTAATAATATTTTCCTCATATAAGACTTGAGGATTAAATGTAGAGTCTAGAAGTTGAAGTATGATTATATTGCTTCAGAATATATTTTTATTTTCAGTAAAATTTTGACTTCAAAAATCTCTACCTAGAGATTTACTGAGGTTTTCTTGTTGTTGTTGTTGTTGTTGTCATTACTACTTTATTCAAATCAATATCTTTAGAAAAAAATAGTTGTATTTGTCTGAACTACTCTAATGATTCATACTTATTTTAATTCATGGACATGTTTTATTTCAAGCAGATTTCAATCTCTGGTTCCTTCTGACTTGGTGGCTTTATTGTATTTTCCAACTCTCTCTTTTTATTTTTATTTTGAGTGAAAATTTTGGATAAAAATCCTCTCAGAGCCTAAAACAGTATTTTTTTTTTGTTTTAGCTCTATCATTTCTACACTATTTGTTGAAGAAAAATATCTCAAGTGAAAAAAATTATTTTGAATGTTTCAATATATTTTTTCAAATATCACAGAATCAAAAATTACCCTGTCAAAACCTGTCCAAAGAGACTATGAATTGTGAAAGTATCACAAACAGCATTGTTTGGCCTCACATCATAAATAAGTAAATACAACAATGAGATACCACTTCACTCCTGTGAGAATTTCATTCATCAGCAAAGGTAGCAGCAACAAATGCTGGTGAGGTTAAGTATACATGTTGCAATATGTAACGACCCTGGTTCAAATTCAGTCCCCACCTGCAAGCGGGAAGCTTCACCAGCAGCAAAGCAGCATTACAAATGTCTCTCTTTCTCTGTCTCCCTCTCCATGCCCCTCTTCCCCTTCAGTTTCTGTTTCCATCCAATAGATAGTACATAAATATAAGTACATTAAATATGTTTTTGTATATATTGAGAGGACTTTCACTAGGGAGGTGAAATGTTTTACCTGTGTGTCAACAACTACACTTTTTTTGGTTATTACTGAGGTCAGTGCCTGGAGGCCAGTTTTTGGAGAGGAAAGTTGAGAGGAGAGGAGATGGGAAGGGAGGAGAAGGGAGAGAAGGGGAAGATAGAGGTGGAGAAAGATAGATACCTGAGACCTGTTTCAAGGCCTGTGAAGCGACCCTGTGCAGGTGGTGAGTCAGGGGCTCGAACCTGAATCCTTATGCAGGTCCTTGTGCTTAGTAATGTGTGTGCTTAACCTGGTGTTCAACTGCCTGGCCCCTTAAACAACAACACTTTAAGCCATAAACTTGCTAATTAAATTGAAAAAAGAAATTTAAATTGACTAATAGATACACTATCATTATTTTTACTGGTAATTATACCACCAGCTGGGATGCCTTTTTGTGTGATGTCAATAGTATTATACTGAAGTAGACATGGTGAAAATCTTAACTTAAAAATGATTTAGTATTTCTCCCTCGGGTAATATTTTTTCTGCTGATAATAAATGGAGGATAGGCTTCTTTCACTCTAAATAGATGAAAATTAATTCAGGCATTCTTGCTTATGGGAATATGGGGCCACAGAATTTACAATATAAACTAAAACTGTGAAATGATCTTAATAACTGATGGCTAAAAGGATGATTGACCTTTAAAATTTTTGTACCATACAAAGGATGACAATAAAAATTATGTTGAAGGAACTCACAGGGATATTTCAGAACATCTGAAGTGGAAGGATGAGGGCAGCAAGAGAACTGAACAGATAAAAGCACATGTCTTTGGGTGGTTTTCCCAGCATCACATGGGAACCTTGTGAACATTCCATGTGAACTTCATGCATGGCAAGATTATATCTAGAAAGCTAACCCAAGTTCATAATTATGAAAATGTGTTAAAGCATAGAAAAGCCCCACACCTTTGGACATATAATATTTGATATGGGGGCCCAAAGTATTAAATGGAGGGAAGAGGCTCTCTTCAGTAAATGGTGCTGGGAAGACTGGGTTGAAACATGCAGAAGAATGAGACTGAAACACCTTATCTCACCAGAAACAAAAATCAACTCCAAATGGATCAAGGACATGGATGTTAGACCGGAAACTATCAAATACTTAGAGGAAAACATTGGTGGAACACTTTCCCATGTAAACCTCAAGGACATGTTTGATGAAACAAACCCAATTGCAAGGAAGATTACAGCAGAAACAAACCGATGTGACTACATCAAATTGAAAAGCTTCTGCACAGCCAAAGAAACTATCACACAAACAAATAGACCCCTCACAGAATGGGAGAAGATCTTCACCTGCCATACATCAGACAAGAGACTAATCACCAAAATATACAAAGAGCTCAGCAAACTTAGCACCAAAAATTAGCAAATGACCCCATCCAAAAATGGGCAGAGGATATAAACAAAACATTTATTTCAGAGGAGATCCAAAAGGCTAACAAACATATGAAAACTTGCTCCAGGTCACTGATTGTCAGAGAAATGCAAATAAAAACAACACTGAGATACCACCTCACCCCTGTGAGAATGGCTTACATCAAAAAGGACAGCAGCAACAAATGCTGGAGAGGCTGTGGGGATAGAGGAACCCTTCTGCACTGCTGGTGGGAATGTAAATTAGTCCAACCTCTGTGGAGAGCAGTCTGGAGAACTCTCACAAGGCTAGACATGGACCTTCCATATGACCCAGTAATTCCTCTCCTGGGGACATACCCCAAAGATTCCATAATGACCAGTCAAAAAGGTATGTGGACATCTATGTTCATAGCAGTACAATTCATAATAGATAAAACCTGGAAGCAACCCAGGTGCCCAACAGCAGATGAGTGGCTGAGAAAGCCATGGTATATATACACAATGGAATACTACGCAGCTATTTAGAACAATGAACCCACCTTCTATGACCCATCTTGGATGGAGCTAGAAGGAAATATATAATTGAGCTTGGTCAGAAAGATCCCACTTATCAACAGAAATTGAGAAAGAAAAACAGAAAGGGAAACTAAAAGCAGGATTTGACTAAATATGGAGTAAGGCACCAAAGTAAAAACCCTGGGGTGAGGGTGGACATTCGGCTTCCCATGGCAGGAGGTGGTGGGGAGTGGGGGTGGGGGGCGGGATGGGTCACAGTCTTTTGGTGGTGGGAATGGTGTTTATGTACACTCCTATTATTTTGTATTCATATGGATCACTAGTTGACATGAGGGAAAAAATTGATTGTATGTCTCAAACTTTTTAAAGCACAGACTGAATCTTTTTAATATATAGGCTAAGTCTTTATGCTGACTCTCTCAAAAGCCTAGACCAGGGAGAACAGAAGAAACCTGTGACACAGCTATATAAAAAATGTGGGGTATTATACAACAAATCCCAACAAAGGGACTTTTCAAAGTTAGCCCAATTACCAAATAATGTAATTATACCAATTACTATCAGTTGTCTTCTTGAACCCTAAGACAACAAAACCTCACATTTCCACTACAGAGACTATATTTCTCCAAGTCCTTAGGGTTGGGTCCACTTTCCTGCATGCTTCTCTCAATTCTTACTAGAAATTATTGCATCTGCTGATCACGACCTAATCAACACAGCAAGTGCCCCCTCAGCATACTTCACTTCATACTATGTCCAGAGACTTCAGGTGTGGAATGACAACCCTTCAGCTTCATTACTCAACCACCAGATTCCAGATGCCAGTATGATGTCCAGACTTCCCTGGACAGACAACCTCACCAATGTGTCCTGGAGCTCCACTTTTTCAGAGACACACCCTAATAGGGAAAGGGAGAGGCAGACTGGGAGTATGGATCCACCTGTCAATGCCCATATTTAGTGGGGAAGCAATTACAGAAGCCAGACCTTCTACCTTCTGCATTCCACAATGACCTTGGGTCCATACTCCCAGAGGGATAAAGAATAGGAAAGCTATCAGGGGAGGGGATGGGATATGGGGTTCTGGTGGTGGGAATTGTGTGGAGTTGTACCCCTCTTAACCTACGGTGTTGGTAATGTCCCCTTTTTTAAATGAATTTAAAAAAAAAGAAAAGTAAATGTCAGGTGCTGGGTGGTGGCATGTATTACAATGTGCAAGGACCCAGGCTCAAGCCCCCTGTCTACACCTGCAGGGGGAAAACTTTGCAAGTGGTGAAGCAGTGCTGCAGGTGTTTCTCTGTCTCTCCCCCTCTCTATCACCCTTTTGATTTATGGCTGTCTCTATCCAATAAATAAAACATAATAAAATGCTGGGCTAGCGTCGCAGGCAGGAGGGAGGATCCAGGAACTCCTGGTGGTGTGGTAATACAATTATTTATTCACATGGGAATGCTCCAGAGTCAGGTGTGAGCACAGCAGGTTAAGCCATGTGGCACCAAACTGCAAAGGCTGCTTCCTGCTCTGCATGCCAGCCCTTGTCTAGGTTGGGACAAGGGAGAGAAAAGAGAGTGAAACCAGGAACAGAAGTGGGTTTTATGGGATAAAACCGGAAGTAGCAAATCTGAACGGAGATGGCTAGGAAAGGGGGTGGAGAGAGGCAAAAGGCATGCTGGGAAGGTGGAAGTGTCCTTAGCAACTGTTGCGATGGCTTTAACTGGTGGAATTAATATACCCTGCAGGCAGGGCAGGTCTCAAGGTAGAAAGAAGATAGATCAGGCAAAACAATGATTATGTAAATAGGCCATAGAGTCAGCAATGCAGCATGGAGCAGGGGGAGCTGGTTTAATGCTTGACAATAAAAAATTTAAAAAAATAAATAAAAGTAAATGTCCACTCCACATATGAAGATTTCGATATCGGATAGGAAGGAATGAAAGTATATGCATGCTTGGCTTCCACACTACTAAATTTTGATAAAAATCAGTTTGTGGGGGCTTGGACAGTAGCGCAGGTTTTGGACGTACATGATACAAAGTGCAAGGACCAGCATAAGGATCCTGGTTGGAGCCCCCGGCTCCCCACCTGCAAGGGAGTCATTTCACAGGCGATGAAACGGGTCTGCGGGTATCTGTCTTTCTCTCCCCCTCTGTCTTCCCTTCCTCTCTCTATTTCTCTCTGTCCTGTCTGATGCATGTACAAAATATTGGATTTATTGTTGACTGTAAAACATTAACTCCCCAATAAAGAAATAGAAAAAGAAAAAGGGGAAGTTGAGGTGCAAAATTACTGAAGGTAAATGAAAACCTGATATCAGAGAAGAGGTGTACATTTTAAAGAAGAGATGAAATTTACTAGTAAAAGAAGGTTAATGCAAAAAGATTTCACTGTCTTTCATTTCCACGATGACACATTTAGTAGCTAGTTTTATCAGTGCCACAGAATTGTGAAAACTCACTGCATATCTAAGAATATACTATTTAGAGTGCCTTTAGTACTGTAGCATAGGTGGTTAGGTCTCTGAAGTATTTATTAGTAAGGAAGTTATTGACATATTCTAAAATGTATCTCTTAAAAATTCTTAAATGTTTATTATTATTATAGCCTGTTTTTCTTCATATCATTATAGCAGATATATTGCTTTCTTATCTTGAAATAAGTCACTTTGTACTTTTTCTTTAGTTAAGTAAATATAAGAAAGAGAAAATAGATTTTTGTCTGCATTCTAAACTCTACTGAATATCTTTAGTTGTATATAAACACTTGAAGGGTGTGTGTAGGCACCTTCTGTTGTCAGACCTCTTCACTGTGCTAGCAGACAGTAAAAGCACTTACTGTCCCTTTAAGAGTTTCAATAAGTTTCCCACTGAAGCAACTTGTGTGGTTGAGTGACTTATATACTTTTCCTTGTGTTTTAAAGCTGAGGCCTCTTGCATGATTTCATTGCTCCCAAGTCATTTTTTTTTCCATTCAAATAATGGGTAAAAGCTACTACATGACTCGAGTTTTCTCCTGGCAGTAAAACTCTCACATGATGTCAGGCTTCATAGCAAACCATGCAGCCTACTTGGGGGGCTGTCTTTCTGGACCCAGGATATAGAAAGCTACGAATATGCATTTATCTGTTAGCCATTGACCACCTGGTAGAGTGGGCTGTTTATCACAGGCAAGGACCTGGGTTTGAGGGGCCAGGTGGTGGTGGCATGCCTAATTGAGCACATACTTTACCATATTTAAGGACTTAGGTTTAGTGAGTCAGGCCATAGTGCAGAGGGTTATGCACATGTGGCGCAAAGCGCAAGGACTGGTGTAAGGATTTAGGTTCAAGTCCCCGTTCCCTATCTGAAGGGGGGAGGCTGCAAGATGGTATAGTTGGTTAGCAGATATCTGTCTGTCTTACTCTCCCCTTTACATATACCCTCTTCTCCTCTCAATTTCTTTGTCCTGTTAAATAAAGTAGAGAGAAAGGAAAAAAAAAAAGTAAAAGTGGCTTATAGTGCCTGCACCCAGCTCTTACGGCCTGCACCTCTGCTGACAATTAAAAATTAACAAAGGACCTGGGTTTGAACCCACCTGGCCACCTCATGAGATTATAGGCAAGAGGAAGAAGCTTCATGAGTAGTAGAAGCCTTCTGAGGTGTACCTATTTCTCTTCCTACCTGTTCTTAGCTCTCTTCCCTTCTGTCACTCACCATCAATCTAGAAAAACTGAGTCTGCCGCAAAGAAAGGAACTGTGAAAATGCAGAGCTCTAGTAGTGACCCTAGTGACAAAACAAACAAACAGTGAAAGAAGTTGAACATTACTCTTTGCTTGCCAGAGTATTGAGGATGGAACTCAAGAAAGCATCAGGCCTGTAAGGCCTGCATTTTATTGTTGTACTGTCTTCCATGCCATGTTTAAAGTTATTTTGTGAAAACTCAGGGTAGGGTTAGATAGCATAACAGTTATGCAAAGAGTCTGTCATGCCTCAGGCTCCAAAGCCCCAGGTTCAATCCCCCATAACCACCTAAAGGCAGAGTTGAACAGTGCTCAGTGTAAACAATAACAATATTTTTTTTCTGAAAAATTACAAAAAAAATACAAAAAAATTACAAAAGTATCCTTTTGGATACTGTAATTTCTGTATTTCAAGTATGCACACCCCTTCCCAACATGTAAATCAAGTGACTAAAGAATTTACTGATTGTATTATCATTTGTTAGTATCAAACTTTCCTTGGGATCATTTTAGTACTCTGCATACTCATATTTACACTTTAGCTGTTAGAGTTGAATTTTTGTCTTGGCGTGAAAAGGTAACACCAAATGGTATTTCACTTAATAAATAGAGTAAAAAACTTTTGTTTAAGAGGCACATACAATTTTTAGGGCCAGGCAGTGGTGCATCTGGTTAAGTGCACACATTAAGTGTGCTGGTTAGGGAGTTGGGCGGTAATGCAGAGGGTTAAGCACACGTGACACGAAGTGCAAGCACTGGCATAAGGATCCTGGTTCGAGTCCTGGGTTCAAGCCCCTGGCTCCCCACCTGCAGGGGAGTTGCTTCACAAGCGTTGAATCAGGTCTTCAGGTGTCTATCTTTCTCTCTCCCTCTCTGTCTTCCCCTCCTCTCTCCATTTCTCTCAGTCCTATCCACAAGAATGACATAAATAACAAAACAACAATAACTACAACAATAAAAAATAAATAAAGTGTGCTGGTTAATCTGGTTAAATGCACACAGACCAAGGTTTAAGTCCCTGGCCACCACCTGCAGGGGGAAAGCTTCATGAGTGGTGAAGCAGGGCTGCAGTTGGCTCTCTCTTTTTTTTTTCTCCCTCTCTATCTCCTGATTCCTCTCATTACCTGGCTGTCTCTATCCAATAAATAAAGTAGAATAAAAAAAACTTAAAAAACCAAAACCAAATGTAAATCCTGGAAGTTTTATTCCTATAGTCATATTTATAAGGGCTATAATAGTAGACACTCAACAAATATATATTGAGCAATTCAATATATAGGTAAATACATCCAACAAATTAATTTAGTACTGCGTTTTCAAAATCCCCCCAAATTTTATGATAGTATCAAAATCAAGGTTGCTCATGGCAAAGCATGCTTTACCAAATGAGATAATTCTCTGGTCCATAAAATAGTGCAGAGTTATTTCTAAGGTGTCCTGAGCCAGGCAACAAAAAGTTAATTTAACTTATATAAAGAAAAAAGGCCGGTTGGGAACCACGGTGTGGAGATTGAAAAAGACCAATTCACTCCTCACACCTCATGTAGCAGAACTACATGTTACCTTCTGAGACTCCAGGGAAAATTGGAGCTAGCAATTTCTGTTTATTATTAGGAAAATAATTCTTTCCAAACTTTATACAGTAGCTAAAATAAGTTTTACATCTATTTTCAAATATGTTTTGTTTTCATCTTTATTTATTTATTTTTTCTAATTGTTATTAGATAGAATTGAAAGAAATTGAGAGGTCAGAGAGAGTCAGATGCCTGCAGACCTGCTTTACCATTTGTGAAGCTCCGCTCATACAAGTGGGGAGCAGGGACTCAAACCTGGTTCCCTGTGCTTGGTAATGTGTGCACTTAACTGGGTGTCCCACTGCCCCCACTCCCAATATGATGTTTTCTTTATTTAATATCTATTTATTTATTCCCTTTTGTTGCCCTTGTTTTTTACTGTAGTAATTATTGTTGTTGCTATTGATGTCATCTTTGTTGGATAGGACAGAGAAGAATAGAAAGAGGAGAGGAAGACAGGGAGAGAAAGAGAAAGACAGACACCTGCAGACCTGCTTCACCGCGTGTGAAGAGACTCCCCTGCAGGTGGGGAGCCGGGGGCTGGAACCGGGATCCTGCGCCTTAACCTGCAGCGCTACCGCCTGACTCCCATGTTGTTTTCTGTGTCATGATCAGTATCTGTAAATGTTTCCCTCTTCTGTATTTTAGCTTTTTATGATGCACTTGAGGAAAGAAATAGAGAGAACAGCACATCAGGTACAAGAGAGAACTTGGACAGCTGCCTTGGTACCATTTAGAAGATGCGTGCAGTGCAGCTGATAAAGATGTAAGACCTACACCATAAATATCGCAGGTTTTTAGACTGTTGAGGCAAGTTTGCAGAGAGTGTGACTACTATACAGGCCCAGTGTTTCTGGACATCTGTGTTGAAATAGGTTAGGACAGGCACTAAGGGACTATTTTTGTTTCTGTCCTATATATTTTAAGTAGATCAGCAATCTATAGAATTTGTTTTATGACTATAAGAATAGTCAACATCTCTAAAACTGCAGAATTGCGGTCACTCTACTTTGTAAAATCTGGTGTATCAGCAGCAAAGCTAAACTTTTCGTTCCCACTTCCTCCCCTTCCCTCTGTGTGTGTGTGTTTCTCTGTTTTCCCCTTTCTCTCTCTCTCTCTCTTCTCTATCTCCCTCCTTCTCTCTCTCCAATTCTCTCTCTCTCTCATCTCATCTCAAGGGCTTCAAGGGCTTCACATCTCAGACTGCCTTTCTCAAACTGAGACAGAAAGATGGACAGGCACAATAAGAGAGCAAAACAAAGCACAGCCCTGAAGCCTGGAGTAAAGCAGAGGCTGTGCTCTAACCCATGGCACACACAAGGCAAAGCAAGGCATTATCCACGTAGGTTATTTTGCTGACCTGATAGGGCTACTCATAGAGTAGGGAGAGGTAATGTGATGAGCTGTGAATTACAGACGATTCTACTACTGTGATTGGGAAAATTTTTCTAAAATATTGACATTTCCCCAAGGTAAAATGGGTCAACATTCAGTAGCACTTGGTTTTGTGTTCATTCACTTTGGATTAATTTTAGTTAAAACCATTTACAATATCCACTTGATTTTAAATTGTTCTTGAGTCCAGAAGCCAAAGACCCTCTTTATCCAGCAGAGGTGTTGTTAAGTGAAGGCCCATCCCTGTCTAGGAAAGAGAGCTCCACACATAGTGTCAGGATGCTTTCCAAAGAACAACTATGCCTGTGCACTGGTTCTTCTAAGAACTTTAACTGATTACTTATTTGTGATAATGCATTATAGAAATGGATAGAGTTGATCTTCATTTTTATGACTTAAGACTTTTTGGTTTTCATAGTAATTTTCTTGGAGCACAATGTCTTCACTTTCTTCTTCTTCTTCTTCTTCTTCTTCTTCTTCTTCTTCTTCTTCTTCTTCTTCTTCTCTTCTTCTTCTTCTTCTTCTTCTTCTTCTTCTTCTTCTTCTTCTTCTTCTTCCTCTTCTTCCTCTTCTTCCTCTTCTTCTTCTTCTTCTTCTTCTTCTTCTTCTTCTTCTTCTTTCTTCTTCTTCTTCTTCTTCTTCTTCTTCTTCTTCTTCTTCTTCTTCTTCTTCTGTTGTGGTAGTTGCCACCTCCCCCTGGCCTCTGCTTAACCATATGCCTATATAGGGATTTTACTGATCCAAAGCTTTGGTCTTTTTATATAAATCACTTTTACATAAAGCACTCAGGGCATTGGTGGTTCTATGATAGGATTCTCTCCTGCTCCACCCCCTCCTTGTCACACACTGATCCCTTCTTTGTCACACCCTGATTTTCACCAGTCACTTTTTCTCTCCACCCTCTCTATATCACATCCTGTTTCCACCCTACTTGGAGAGTATAAAAACAGCTGCTCTTCTGATTAAAGACACTTGAAATTGCTTTCCGGCTCCGAGAGTTCCAGAGTGTATCTCCTGCGGAAGTTGGTGCAGCACAAGTTCCTGATCCCTCTCCCACACAGCAGCCTAGATCAGCTCCAGTTGAGTTCTCTCCAACCCAGAGAGCACTAGCTCGGAAGAAGTACCCTTAGGCTATCCCAGCATTCCTCCTCTTCTCCTTCTTCTTCTTCTTCTTCTTCTTCTTCTTCTTCTTCT